>NW_020447619.1:1293018-1349114 GCF_003343035.1 Apteryx rowi
CGCGAGCACCACGAACGGACCCGCAGCCAATCGTATCGCCCCTTCTTGGAGAACCGCCGGGCTCGCCGCCCAATGGCAAGCTCCCGTGCTCCGCGGCACCCACGCACCCTAGCGACCGCTAACGCCACGGGCGTTGCCATGGGCACGGGAACGCTCCGCAGCAGGCGGGAGGCGCGGGGCAGCCGGCGGCTGCGTCACCTCATCCCGCCGCGGGGGGGGCCCGGCCCCGCCGCCCCCAGCACCGCCAGGGGCCTGCGGGAAAGTCAAGGAGCGACCCGGTCCTGGACACGACAGTACCTCTGTCACTAAATCCAGTCTAACGGTATTTTATAGAGTAGAAACAAACAAACACACACAATGTAGTTCAGTAGATTTTTATTACTTTTACCAACTTTCTGAAACATTACAAAAGATAATTTTCTTCTGCCAGTAATTAAAACACTTAACAAAAGGCTGGATCTTTCACATTAAAGACAAGTCCGAGATTTGTGTTTTCTGTATAAACTGAATATTGATTCTGCATTTGGAATAATGTTTTCATTTACTTCGGATTTTGTTATAAAGTAAGAAAACATCCTTGTAATTAGAAAAGCACTCATCAAAAATTAAAACCATACAATGTAATCACATTTCAAATGATCAATATTAAAATCAAAATTGTGGTTCAGTTAAAGATGCTGAACACCGGAAGACACGTTTGCACAGAAGTGCATCAGCAACAACAGAAAAAAAATACTACAAATAATGTGTCTTCTCTTGCCAATAAAACATTTTATAAAAAGTCTTGATTTTCAACTCATTATTCCAAATCAATGTCAACAGGTACTAAGTTCAATACAAAAGTGTCTTTAGATTAACTTCAACGCCAACTAAAATTTCCTACAGTTTATGATTTCACTAAAAAAGTTACAAAATAAAATCAATTTAAAATTACTAAGCAATTTGCTTTGTATTTATAGCACTACTTTTACACTGACTCAAAGCTGTATGCCTCTAGTCTTAAATTTGCTGTAAAATAAATTACTGTTGGTATAAACAAAATATTTCACACATTTGTACTGTACTTCATAGTGAATTTGACCTAGATGAGTAATTAAAACATTACTAATCATATAAAGCAAAAAAAAAATCATTGTGATGCTCATCTAACAGACTACATTTGTGAACTGAAAATCATGAACCAGTTACCTTATGATTTATAGAACATATGTACAAGATAACCCTTGAAAATGTTGCAGGCTCTCTTACATTACACCTATTCATTAGACATGCATTTTACAGCACATTGAACCTGCCTTTGCAAAGGGCACAAATTAGTACGCTAACGTATAAAGAGAGATGCAGGTGAAGCAAATGAAAAGTTATAGGAGAACTTTGATTAAACATAGAAGAAAATGGCCAATACATTTAGTTGGAAAACCCCACTAGGGCACTGAATTCTACCTTAACAAGTTTTATGATAAACTTGGCAATTTGGAACATTTCACTAAATAATCATACAAGATATTACAATACAGCTGCAAATTTAAACTAGGACGAAAATATAACTTGGGCATATGTAAACAGGATGAAAATGTGTCATTGTAATACATATGAAAAATACTAAGAATGAGTTTTGTAGAATATAATTTAAACATGAGACTGCATTTTAAGTGAAATATTTTCAGAGATAATTTAAATGGAGTGGTCAAAATTAAGACCTACGCTTTATGTAAACATTCATCTTTTTATAAAGAGAGCAAGCGAAAAGAGAAAAACAAAAACCAAAACAAACAAACAAAAAAAAGACTTCCTGAGGTGGCTCTGCAGCCAGATACACAGCAGCACTAAGCTCCATTCTGGGAAACCAAGGCATCTAGGAAAAGTGCAGGGCTGTTTATTTCTCTCTAACTGTTGGAATGGAAATAAATTGGCTTAATTTTTATAGGGCTTAACCCCTAGGTTAAAAATCAGTGCATAGTAATTATCACTGCTCTTTTGCACCCATTAAGGCAAAATGTTTATCTACATACAGTAAACTACATCCTCAGTTGTTTTACTTTACTACTATGCATGATTTTAAAGCAGAAAAGGAATAAAATGAGCGGCACATTACTTAACCATAGACTACCACTGGGTTTTTATGCACTTAATACAAGGCCTTATTCTATTCATGTGGAAAAAAAAAAAAAAGTGCAAGCATAACATGCTACTAATCAAGAGCAACAAAACTGAGGGACACTGTAAACTGCTTTGCAATTCATGGTATTTCTAGCACCGATTAAACTACATACACAATTAAAATTAAAGAAATACTGTGATTAGACTTAGTGGGGGAGGGGAAGAGAGAGGTTTTTTTTTTTTCTTTTTAAAAACTTTACTAGAAAAATATCCACTTCTGTAATATTCTGTATATTGCCCAAAAGTTAATCTGTCAGAAGTGGAAGCCAGATACAAAGTGTGCAGCATCAGGGAACCGTGATTTCTGGCATTACATAGTTTAAAAACTATTAGGCTTTTAACAACTGCTTGGGTCTTCAGAAATGGTTCTAGGGCTGTGAATATTAAGTATACAGATATTACTTGGAAGACCAATATGAAAGTAATGCATTACGGATAATGCTGTGTAAACTGCTAGAAATATTATTTTCGTCGTTGGATTCAGCAAGAGCTACTTAGTAGTCAACAATCGACTACAGATGTGATGCTGCAGATGAATGCTTGTTTTTTGAGGGTTTTTTTTTTGGATAATGCAGAAGGTTTTGGGAAACCATCTACCACAGTTTCACTGGATCTCAGTTTAACTAGTGGGAAAAATGGGTATTTTATGAAAAAGCACATACTCAAGCTAAGGCACAAGCTACACTAATATCTGAGAATAAAGAAACACCTATACAGCTCATTACACAGTATTATTCAAATTGGTAATGCAAACCTCACTTGTTTTTTCACTGACCTGAGCCTCTGTTACAACAGTTTGGATAGCATTATTCATATTGCTCTAAGCCTACTTTCAGTAAATTGTCTTTTTTCTCAGAATTCAGCAAGAAATATATATATATATATATATATATATCCATTATGTTTCGATCAAAGGAAATGGTAACAGTCCATGTAACTTAAATGCTACTTCTAATATTTCCATTTATTCCCACTGATTGCTTTGTTTTCGTAATATACAATTGTCTTCTCTCCAAATGACACTTATCTGAAGAGCACCATAATTCCACCTCTGGTGGTATTTTCAGATGAACTCTGCCCTCCTCCAAAATCTGCTTCTTCTGAAGATCTTGAGAATTTTACCATGTTGTCCATGGTAAAACTCTCCACTTTGCTGAAAGTAAAATTAACCTAACAGTATCTTCCATATTTAAGTGAGCACGGATCATATTAAAGCCAGAAAGGGCTGGAAGCAGTTCAGAATGTAGAGAGACAATTTCAGGAATTAAAGCCAAAAAACTAAGGTGTAAGGCAAAAAATATCAATAATGGAAACTGCAGCAGGTAAGTGATCAAGATTTTGATTTTTACATAAAAGTATAATTTTTTCAAATATTAGAATGCTAAACATTAGAACTTGAAGGTGTAATACAATAAATGCACTAACTGCATTTTCAAACAATGTGAGCCCGCAGAAAATTCCATTTACTTTAATAAATCAGTATTTATTTTTTCAATTTGTCTTACATGATAAAAATTTATGCTAATTAAAATAAATAGAATGTTTAAAAATAGGTTGGTGTGCTATCATATATGCCCTTTACAATGGAGAGGATCGTAACAGTAAACACAAATACCACAAAGCAATTTGTAATCCATAAAACAATACTGGTCATAAACCTATTACAGAATTATAAACAACTACAGCTAATTTAATCAAATACACAGTAAGTTTAAAAATGAATTAAGCAAGAAAGCTATTCTGAGGAGGACATGAAATACTCCAAAGTTTCAGTCTTACAGCTGAGCAAATCAAACTTTCAAAGTCAATGGAAAATGTAAATAAAAACAGGAAGGAAAGAATTCAAGACTACTAGTGTAGTAAGTATGTATAAATTCCTATATACCAAATTTCTGGCTGTAAATCCAATTTATGTTGTTTAAGCATGGAGTTTCCAGAATGGCAAATACTGACTTGGGGCTGTAACTATAGTTACTGCACCCATACTACTACTGGGTGATAACAACAACAACAACAATAACAACAACAACAACAAAATATATATATATATATCAAGAGTGGATTTAAAAAAAAAAAACAGTAACAGAACAGGATATTTAAAATCAAGAATGGTTTAAAAATATATATATATCAGAACAGCATATTTATATATATTCTAAGGATTAATTACCTGACTTGGAACTCTAGGCCACTTCTATATAATATGAGTGACAGAATCCAAAAAAATATTAGCATGTAGTGGAGACATAAAACACAGTAGTTCATGTTAACAGCACATTAATTTTCGTTCTGTGAAATCACAAAAAACGTGCTTACCCTGCAAAAAACACACAGTAACTGTCTGCATGGAAAATAAACTGTAACACAGAGGTATTGCAAAATTCTAAGCAACATGGACCAGTAATCATCAGCAAAAGCTGATTTAACTTTTATGCACATAATGATTATTGAAAAGAATAAGCATTCATTACAATCTTCCTATTTAAAAATGAAAATAAAATTTCCAATAAAATAAATATCTGAAGTGTGATTACCACTCATCTTATTTGTAGGAAAATCTTCTTGTTTTGCAAGCATATCTACAGTGCCCTAAACAATGGCAGAATTAAATATATGTTCCTCCTTAAACTTGGAAATCACACTTCAATGGTATGATATCCTACAGTGATATATATATATATATATATATATATACACACACACACACACACACAAAATACACAAAATTCCCCTTGGTTCAGTTCTATAAAGATGTTTCAGCATCCACATATTTCACAACAGGTGCATCTTCCATATTTATTTTCACACCTTCTGGCTTCTCAGGGCTGTTGAAAGCAAAGATGAACATTTAAGGTTTGGCTCACTTTAATGAAGGTTAATTTTCAAACATTTTATACTTAATGGTCAACATTCAAAGTATTTATGTAAGGATACTTTTATGATCACATATTTCTGTTACATTGTAGAATGTTAAATACTATTCACAGGAACAGTACAAGCTTGAAAAACAAAGTCAACAAGATCTCATCTATAAATACAGTCTTACATCCATCCATTCATTGTTTTCCAGATCTACTGCTGTTACTGATTCTATTGATTTGAAATGAGACACCTTTAGAAAAAAAAACTGGCTAATTAAAAACATTCACAAATATATAACAAGCAATATTATTAATATTTCTTAATTATTGGGAAGGGAGCAAATTTTTTCATAATACAAGACTGGGAAAACGTTTTGGTCTCTTCAAAATAAGGAACCACATTTGTAACAACAGGAGAGGACAGCTGGAAATCTGGATGAGCTTCCATTCAAGTGGAAGGCCCTAAAGACAATGAGCTGGCTGGAACCCAAAACAACTGGCTTGCTTGGGGACACAGACACTCAACAATGGCTTATGCAAGGAGAAGCAGGAACATCCCAAGGTAGCTACAGAAAAGTAGAAGAGAAATTGGAATGTCATAAGAGGTAGGATCTCTTGGCAGGTATTTTAGAAGACATGTCTGTGGAGTTGTTCTTTAAGGAAAAAATGTATTAGAAATCCATGTAAAGAGAAATATCCTGGCATTCTGTAAAAGATGTATTACAGCTCTCTACAGAGTCCAGGCATACTTACAAAATGGGAGAAATGGAAGAGAGGGAAATAAAAAGTTGTCTAGATAAGATGGGGAAAAACAACAAAGAACAAAATATGAAAGTGGTTAGGACTGTTAAGGAGTAATGCCAACTCATGTGACAGTGTCTGGAACTCCAGAAAACATTGCTTGCTTCAAACAACATCCTATTTGAAGTCTATGAATCTGAAGATAGCAGTGACTACAGAATCTTCCTGCAACACCAAACATATGTCCACACTAACAAATGAAGATTGTTACAAAGAAAAACCTTACCAGAACTGAGAGGAAAAATTTTACTGGGAAATATTTTTGATTGAGCACTGGTGACACCTTTAAGTCTCACCAGCAGATCACAAAAACATGACAAACTGGTCAGAAGTCTAATGTGTTTGTGCTGCATATAATTCTACACTAACTTAACCTACTCAAGAAACAGGAAAGTGCAAGATGGAGTTGCACAAACTTCTAAATGCCTGAAAATCAAATCTAAAAATTTGAGTTCATCTAGAAGGGAAAGCAGAGGTCTGCATCTCTTCAAGCCTTATACATCCAATAACTATCAGATATTGTACAGAAAGCCTCCACAAATTCTGTAACAGGCTTCTCAAATAGCATGAAAGAGAATAAGCAATTAAAATACATGGATGCACACAAGCCTCTGTTATCAATCTTCCTGAGAGACAAGTTCACATGGTACTCAAGGGTTTTAAAAAAAAAAAGTTCAAGATAGTACAATCTCAAGTTTCACTGAAGTGTTTCACTAGTGCCTGTATGAATTACTCTTTTCAGCTCCTCCTATTACAGTACTTCAAGTCCTCTTCACGTCCCCCACTTCGCTCTTGTTTACCTACCATCTGGGCAAAATAAAGCACATTTCCGTGCCTAGTTTGGAGTTGTGCACTTGCTGAATAAACAGGCAGTATGCAAGTGCTAAGCAGCCAGTCACTACCACTGCTTCCATGAAGCAGGCTAAACAGTACCTAATAGCTTGGACAATTACAGAGAAGCCCCCTCGCTCCCACTTCTCTTCCACTGAGGTTTAAATTTACACAAAGCTGGACAACTCAGTCTCTCTGAAAAATGTCCTTCTCTAACAGACTTAACTGAAAGGAATCAACCAAAAAGATGATGACGCAGGTACAGACAGGAGGATTGCTAAGCCTCATTTTCCTGGATAATCAGGCCAATTCTCCTCTTCTTCCCGCATGAAAACACTACTAAGCAATTGTTAGTTGGACTATTGCAACAGTCCACAGATAGGGGTCCCTGCAAAACATAAATTTTCAGGAAGCTGGGGACTTTACATATGAATGTTCAGGATTTGTTTTGCTCCCCTTGATAGATTCAGCCAGACAGGGAAAAAGATAGGACAGAATAACAGAATGATTCATTGAACGAAAAATTTCTGAGAAAAAGGCTGATGGCTATCATAGATGCTGGCCAGCTGCAGGAAAAGTTCATAGCTCCAAGGGCTCCTAACTTGTCCAATACTTCACATGAGTATTTTTCATTTACAGGGAAGATAATATTTGAGCCAGGTTTAATTTTTAGGATTTAAAAATAAGCTGGGGAAAAAAAAAACAAGGGGCAGATCCTTAGGGAAGCATAAAGCAGCAATGAAACTGCTGGACTTACCTTTTATTTCCACTGGCATTTCTAATACTCAGGATCAAACAGTTCCCATGTTTATATACATTTTAGTAAAGTTTTTAGAAACCCTAAACCTATCAGAGTAGCATGCAATTGTATTAAACAAATAAAGAATAACTTTAAAATTGCAATAATRCATTTAATAAAAATAATAAGAATTTCTTGCAGATATTGTTTAAAACTTCATGATAAAGAGAAAAACGAAGCTCAGATGCAAGATCCTTGAAAGTAAAATATCAGTACAAGTTTACCAACCATGTACGCTCATTTTGAGATACATTTCAAGAAAAATGAGCACAACTATCATTTGCTAAACAAAACTGTAATTAGAAATTGTGTGAGTAATTATAGCTACCTCAGGTTAGCTCTGGTTACTTTGGCATTCTCAGTACTCATGGCAAGAGCCTTCCACTGTGCAGTTTTGGCCATTTCATCTGATATGTTTACAATTGAGGGATCAACGCTAAAGAACAAACATACTTTCTGGTTAGTACTCAATACCTTGCAATAGCATTATACTTTTTGTCACTCATTGTTTACATCAGTTGTGCCTTCTTTTTACATTTATGCAGCCACAAGTTGAATTCACCTCTTACAAAGATATTTAAACAAGAATTTGAACACTTAACTCACTAGCACTGCTCTCATCACATAGCATCTTAAAACAGTTTTTCATGTAGATATCACTAAGACACTGTGAATGAATGAGATTTGAGTATCTCATTTCCAAATTATCCTGTAACTTAAGAAAACTATTTTGAATGTTCAGGAATTAAAAAATGAATCATATTATTCTGCTAAGGCTTTCATAAATCAGAATTATTTTAAGCTGCTTCCAGAAAATAATCAAGAGGAAAAGAACAGATGTTAATAAAATTTTGAAACTGGTAACTCAAGATTAAAAACTAATAAAAATCTAGAACTCCCAACTTCCAGACATATTTCAAAGTTTTTTTTCTGCAGAGCCTTGCTAGACAAATTTTGAGTCCCTCCCCCTCGCAGAGCCCTGCAGAAGTAAGTTTATCCTCACAGATGGTAAGCTTTCAGAACCTATTAGCCACTTTGCCCTCCGTATCTCTATATGTAGAGCAGCCTTAATGTGCTGACTGTAGACAGGCTTTCTGTTCTGCTCCACACTTAAGCTTACTAAATCCCCTCTCCAGTGTACAATCGCTGTATAAGAACTATCAGACACAGTGTAGCCCAGTTCTCTACTACCTTGTATTTTGGGGAATATAAATCATTTGTGTTATAAATCAGCACAGAAAGGTTTCAAAGCCATTTTTCTAAGAAATCCCACAACATGCAAGACAGCGTAATATATGGTAAATACACAGATAAAAACACACAGTTGATGAAATCATAGTTCTACTGAGAGAACAATTAGCAACTCTAATGTTTAAAAAAATGCTTTAGCATCATTTTCACTTGAGTTGCTAGAGCAAGTTCAACCCTACTTTTATGTAGAGTAGATGACAGGACTCAGCTGGAAAATCTAACCCTGAAGTCTGCTTATTCCCAACTCAGGTCAAAGTAGATCTAACGTTCCTCTAGATCCATAGGAAAGTCAATTTTTAACCCAGGAACACTTACTATTAGAGGCGCAAAAAAGATGACAAGCTATTTATCTGTCAACACCTCCTGGGGCGTGTTGAACAGCTGCAGAATACCTAAAAAAATAAGCTTAATACTTCCTCAGTAGGGAGATACATACAGAGACAAAATACCGTCCAGTCTTGGAGACATATTCTGTCAGGGTAATTCCAGCACTTCCTTAGCTGCTGCTGAACTAGTACAGCAAAGCAGAAAAATCAGGGTGAAAAGGTTTCTCTGCAAGAGAACCAATAACCCTGTCCTCACTTTTTACTTTCGGAAAATAAGCTTAAGTGAAAAGGCTGCCTGTTAACAAAATTGGTTTAGATCACATGGAAGTTATGGACTTTAGCTGTCCTGACCTAGCTAAGCCAAAGAACTGCGCTCTCAGAGTCCATTTTAAAAATCCAAGTGGCTGGTAAAAACATGGCTCAACTGATGCTATTCATCAACCACTGTTTAAAACCCAGCACTTCATGCACAGTAACACACAAGTATTCCATGAAAACTGACCAAAGAAGCTTCTTCACCTTGAGTACAGCTGGTCGAAATTGAGTCATCTGATCTGTTCAAGATGGTCATGTAAATTTATAATTAAGATGCAGTTTTAAAGAACAACACCACATACAAATGCTAGCGTAGTACAATGAGAGATATCTTCAATTCTTTCTAATCATAGCTGAGTTACAAGCTTGGATGAAAGTTAATTCAACTCATACATGGCCAACTTAATATAAAGCAAATTATGGCATATCATACAAAAACTCCTCTTAAAAGACCAACATAATATTATACCTGTATTTTAGGGTTTTTACAGGAAAATCCAAGACGTTTGCTTCTTCATATCGAAGGTGTACACTTTCGCTGTCCCCTGCCTGAAGCATTCTCTCTGCTTCCTGTAAATCCCAAGTACAAAGTTGGTAAAATTAATCATGCAGCAGAAATCAACTTTTTCATAAAAGTTATACAAGCTCTGTTAAGGGTCAACTAGCAGTTGACTAACTACTGCTCTGCATACAATAGAATGTAGTAAACAGTTTAATCATTAGTCTGAGCAGAGTCAAGATCTCTGCTCAACTTCACTGCTTTTCTCTCCCACCCACATCTGCCTTCTAAACTAATGAAAGACTCAGAAAAAAATTGTGTGAAAAAACTGTTTCTGACTTTCCAATCTGCCTGCTAAATTTAATCACAAATAAGAGTCATAACTTATAACAGCATCACTGAAACAGTGTCCTTTCCTCCCCTAAATTGCTAGTAATGGTTATTCTGGCGTTAAAACTCATCAGTAAATAATTTCAAAATGTTTATTACATTTGGGTATAAAGTCATATGCTTGTGCCACTTAAAAATCTTTTAATTTCATGCTATTGAGTATTTTCTAGTAATTTACAACACGCTTAGTTTGATTGGGTTTTTTTGGTTGATTGGTTGTTTTTTTTGTTTTGTTTTGTTTTTTTTACACTTACTGCTTTTTCCTTTTTCTTTTTGTCATCTTCTTTCTTCTTTTTACTTTCCGGCATAAGATCATCAAGCCAGCTAAGCTCTCTTTTGGTGAAACATAAATCCATGAGCTTGCGAATGAACACTAATGCTAGAACCTTAAGGGAACCATAAATGGAATTTATGTTAAACTATTTAAATGAATAAATATGCACACGCTTTCAGTTTACTCAGTATCTTTAACTAAAGACCTTTTTTGTAGTACTAGTTTTATCTTACTACACAGTTAAATCATTTTCACTTTCTGTAGCTATTCACAACCAAATTGCTTACTTTTAGGAAACAAAAAGCCTTTCTGTTTCAAAAGTGAAAAGCTTATAGCAGAAGTTCTCCTTTCTTTCCCACTCCCTTTCTAAGGCAGCAAATATGTTCTGAAGAGATCTCAGATGATGCACGCACTCTTCAAAAATGCGTGGCTTGTAGGATAGGTAACTTACCATCATAGGGAAAACAACAGCAGCTGCAGACGCTTTAATCACCCACAACAAAACTAGACAAGTGAGCTGAATAACTGTAAAGATATGGACCTTCCAGAGTGGCACATAACGTAGATATATCAGGTCAGGTTGATGTTTGGCAGGCATTCCAAACAGCTTTATACGGTCAAAAAACTGCATTGAAAAATAAAATCACCCTTCAGTTAATGATCTCCTCCTTCTCTTGAAGGCAAGAAAAACATTTCTGGGAGGCACCAGAAGCAGATATTAATCCCAACTAAAATAGTAATGAAGGACATTGAAAATATGTGTGTGGGGTGGGGAGGAAGCAGTGTTGAGTGGCTGTCATTTTTAACATAATTTCTTCAACATTTGAGAATACTTCAGAAATTTGCTGCTCAGCTAAACTACTGAAAGAATAAACACAAAAGAACTGAGAACTGAAAGCACAATGTGGTAAGAACAAACATTTGAATATGACACTTAAGAAATCATTCTACATCCTGCTCTGACAGTATGGGTTAACTGTCATGCTCATGTAAAATAATGTGTTAAAAAGTTTCCTTTTCATTTAGTGTTAAGCAAAAGCAAACTGTTCATTAAAAACAGATTTTACCTGAATGCCTTTTAATGAAGATACTCCCATGTAAAGAAAGACACCATACAAAACTGGCATTGGAATAAACTGGGGAGGAAAAAAACCCACACAATTACTTCTAGAACCAATATGGTATACAATATGGTAGTTCACATTAGTAAAGGAAATGAACCAAAATATTTTTGCTGTATATTTATTTTAACTGATATCTGTAAAAGCTGAGGCCCTTTATTTACCTGGAGAACAAATGCAGCACTGAACAGCAAAAAAGCAGGGAGATGGCGTAGGACCTACATCCCTCCCCATGACTATCAAGGCTATCATCATGATTAAAACGCAATTCAGTCTTGACTGCCCAGCCACTAGGATTTTCTAGATTGTAAACATGATTTCTATTAATGCTAAATATGCTAGTTTATGTGGCTCTCTCCTAGGAACTGGACTGAGACTATCAACTTTATGAAACTGCCATATGAACATTACTTTTGATCAGTGTATCTGGCATTTCCAGAGCAAATGAAACAAAAAGAAACCACACACACAATATGAAATTCTGCCAATTAATCAAGGCTAAATTTTGCTCCAGTAAGAATATCAATTTAAAGCTTACTAAGATAATGAAGTCGTCCATTGATTTCAGTGACACTTGCATCAAGCCTTTGCAAGCGAAGCTGACTTTGCTCTTGAATTCAAGAAAGTTTTAAATGAATAAAGGACAAGATGTAATTGCAAACCTTAAGAAAAACTGCTGTAATCAAGTCTGAACAAAGGCCTTTACTGAAACTTAACTATCCTGGAATAAAATTATGCCTTAGGGATTCATTATAATATATGCATGCGTGTGTGTGTGTGTGTGTGTGTGTGTGTGTGTGTGTATACACACACACACACACATATATAAAAATAAAGCTCGTGTCTTCACCATGAGCTATATAATTTGACATGCTAGTTTTTCATTAGCATCAACTTCTACTGCATTAAATCAGCATATATCCATACATGGAACGAAACCACAGCACCCTACAGATGCAAGGTTTTCTTTGTCTTCCTTCCTTCTTTTGAACAATGACAGCCATTCACACTGAAAAAGGAAAATATTTCATAAAGAAAGAATATCCAATAATACCATTTCTATTGGTTCCCTAAGAAATGAATGTATTAGCTTCCAGGAATCAACTCTTAAAATGTGAAAGAAACAGACTTCAGCTATCTGCACCTTTACTTCACCTTTCATTTTCAAGCAACAGTAACTCTATATTCCTGGGTTTGATTCTGATTGTTTCCATTACACTGCTTAGCTCTTGGTAGCTTTTCTAACAGAGATCATCCAGTCTAAATAGTTATCTTTCATAACTTCTATTGCCTTATTGTTCAGACCTTTACATTCTTTAATATATATAAATGTCCAACTATTAAGAATTTAGAATACGTAGGTCTAATTACTAATTTAAAGCTAATTGTCCATAGATCTATTCCTTCCCATTGCCTAAACTTCAGTTAGAAGCCCATTAGAAGCTACCTTTTTGTAAAAGGACTTGTGGCCTGTCTTTAAAGCCCTATCACAAAATTCTTTAAAGGTAGTAGTAATTACGCATTCTAAGTCATATCTGCTATTTTGGCAATGAAGAGACAGTATTTTCCATTTCTCATTTTAACTATATGGAGTTTACATAGCAAAGCAGAAGTGAGATTGATTTTACTCAAATCTGAGCAAAAAGCCAATTAATTTGACTTGCAGAATCTCTATTACATGCAATACTGCATAAGCTAAGCCTGAACTTTAAACCTCAAAGTGAGTTTACAGAGCTAGTAGATAAAGAATTAGAAGTGAACAATGTCATTTCTGATGTTCATTTTAACTGGATGTTTTTGTTTCTTCTGCTACTTTATATTACTTCCACTTAAATAACTTCATAGCTTTACCACATTCCTGTTCTCTCTCACTTTACACACTCACACTAAAACTACTAGGACTGTATCTGGTAACATGTACTTGGGAAACTAAAAAAATCGCTAACAAGAAAAATCAAGTAACATGGATAAAGACTGCTTTCTTCACTATTCACTACATACCTAGCTTATTCAGATTTCATTTTACTTGCATCTCCCCTGATCATTTCTATTTAATTAATATTTGTTGATAAAAAGGCAATTTGAGAATGAGTCCGTGCATATTTTACTTAACATATTAGAGCTTGCTAAAATTATGAAATACTAAAACATAGTATCAAAATAAAAAGTGCAAAGCAAGCATAAATATTTTTGCAAAAACTCTCTTTTACCTTTAACACAGAGGTCATGAACACTGACAGCCCCATCAGGACAAAAATCATCAATCCTGTCACTCGCTGCTCACGGATTCCCAAAAACTTTGGTTGCTCTCCTGGGGCAGAGCATTCGGACTCTACTTTCAGGCTGTTAACATGACTTATAGACAGGACAGTTGCAGCAACAAACCATGGTAAGCCCATGATAGAACATATGCCCAACATAACACCAACCATGAGCAGATCAAGATGATAACCACAGCCTTTCTGTAAAATTAAGCAAAGAAATGACTCACTTATGAACTTACACAATGAAATATGTATAGCTTAGTAGGTAAATAACACGACTACAAAAGTTGGAGATTTTGAGAGTGTCCAAAAAATGATACTTGTTCTTTATTGGTAAATAAGGGTATCTAGTGGCTGTTGGTAATGTTTCACAGATTTACAGAATGAATCTAATTTAAAATAAAATTGACTTATACACTCAAAATGAACAGACTTTTACCTTCAGCTTATGCTCTTTTCTGTTTATAATAACAGCTGTTATTTGTTGATCCATGAAAATGAGAATGGTACAGAGTAAAGCAGGAACAGCAGCTATCAAGAGTGTCCACCAAGGATTGCCTCCAAGAGGATCTATGAACCATCCTCGGTCTTTTCGAGTAGGCTGAAAAACAAACATCAAAAATAAGAATTAATTCACTAAAATAAAAGGGAGATTTTATTGCTACAAATGTTAGCTACAATGAACAGATCAACCCAGCTCAGATTACCAAAACTTTTCCTTTGAGAGTCTCTTAATTATATGTTCATGTTTTTTAAAAAATGGCTTTGACTAAAAGACTGATTAGCTGTTTGATGTGAATGTGACGTTTATATGGAAAAGATTAAAACAGTCCATTCCATTCCTTGATTTTGCACATCTCCACAAAAGAATACATCCTTTTCAGCCATATTAGACTATAAAGCATAGTCTCTTCTGTCAGATGAGATGCGCACCCAAAATAAAAAGGGAAATTACTTCAGTACTTGCATTAATAATGTAAGCCAAAAAGATATGTTTTTGTTTCTATGCAACTCCACTATTTCATTGTCTATGAAATTGCAAGCATTTAAAAAAATTAAGTTTTTTTAAGAGGCTTTATTTCTTACTTCAAATTTCTCTGGAACATGAAGCTTAGGAGAAGGTACTCCTACAAGATAGTCAATCAAAACCATGATTACTATGGTTAGAAATACTGCAAAGTCACTGATGGTAGAACGTACCTATAAAGAAAAGACTTTTGTTAACACTTGCTTTTCATCATTATAATTTACATACAGGAAAAGAGAATTTTCTCCACTATAAGCAGTGCTTAAAGTCTATTTATATTATACACTAGACCACTGATTATGTTTTCTCACTTTATTTTTAAAAAATTTAAACCATCTGCCAGCACAGGTTAGAGTTGCAGAATATTTTGAACTACTGTTCATCTAACCAATAATCTCATTCAAAGTGATCTGCTGCAAGAAGCAAATTACTTCAAATAACTCCTTCATCTTCATCTATTCGGTGGTCTTAGCTCTACTGGGAGGCTGGGTCATCACAGCTGGTCTCTTGGAGCTTAATTCAGTGCTACCATTGAATTGTTCTGAAATCAACGTGCATTCATTTGATGTTTAATTGATATGAGGGGTATACTGTGCAACAGATTCTGGTTATGGAAGGTGACTTTAAGAAATATTAAGAACATGTTGTAGGTATGGCTTGAGGTTCAGAGATGATCTTCCACTTTATTTTGGCTAGCAAAAAAACGTAGTGCAAATCAATCCAAGGATAATCACTGTATGAGCCCCTATAAGGAAAAGTAATTCCTTGAGGAATAGTACAGAACCCTCCAGTCATCATCAGTTTGGGGAAAGCAATCAGTGCTCTGTACTAGTAGGTGAGGAACACTGTGGGAATATAGTCATTCCAGATGATACTTGGCAATATCCCATACAGAATGATAGATATGCTTAGGTCTCTTAATATTTGGAACATCTCATTAGAACAATAGGAAAGGAGATAGTAAGCACTGAATTTTCAGCAGCCAATTTCATTACTCTAATGCCTTATTTTTCCACAATCATTCATTAATTTTTTTGTTTTTAATTTCTCTTCATGTCTTAAAAGAAATGTGGTCAAAATCACACTCACAATAAAAAGTTTTGAGGAACAATTAAAAAAAAATTTTCCACTTCATTAAATTACACTAATGTACACAAAAACATTTATCTCAAAACAATCATCACTAGTCAGAATTACCTTAGTTGGGAAATAGCGTTTGGTCTTGAATTGCTTAAGAAAAGAGGAGAGGAAAAATGTTGTAAAGAACAATATGACAGACCAGAAGAGAACATCTGGAATATATGGTCCATGATGACCACAAGCTGATCCACGAAACACACCATGAAATTCTAAACATTCCTGCAAGGAGAAAAACCTCATTAAATTTCTAGTCTTTGAAACAGATTCATTCAACCTAACTTGTAACTTTTCAGTATAAAACACACCTAAAAGCTATTTCATAAAAAGTTAAAAAACGCCAAAGATTTGTGTGCTTTCTGTTCCAGAAGAGTCACAATAGCCACCACTGATATTTCAGGAGGCCAAAATGTTAGGAGGTGCCCAACAGGGAACAACCTGTTTATATTCACCTCATTTCTGTCCTATTTCTCAAAGCATAAGAACACTGAATGTTGTAAATAAAGGCCAAGGACTAAGTCCAGGAAAATCAGACCATCCAACATCAACTCTCAAGTTGATGAAGACAAAAATGAGCTCTCCCTAGTTTCTCTCACCTCTTTATTCTTGGGTTTGCTTTGTCTTGATACAGATGAAGGAGAAACAAATTCTTAGAAGATAAGATTAACGCAACAGAACAGTAATAAATTAATTTCTAATGAATTAGTAAAACATCATAAATAACAAATCTGAATGAAAAACAGAAACAAACACAGAGGATCCCTACACAAAAAGCTCAATGAAGTGCAAAGCAAAGAATTAAAGTAGACACATAGGAAGAGTACAAGGAAAGAGCAAGCGAATAAATCAAATAGTTGAAAATAGCATATCCACAGCCTAGGTCTTTAAACAGACTAATTTATCAAAAATTTAACATATGAAAAAAATCTCCCATTAAACAATTGGCTTTGATTCTAAGCACCACCAAATCTTGGACCACCTCCATCTCTCTAAGAGAATAAAAAGTTACATGGAAGTTATATACAAGTGGGAAAACCAAGTTCATGAGAAACTGCCCTCCTGGGTGAGTGTGGTAGACTAGGAAACATTGGTGGGACATGATAAACACTAAAGAATCTAAAAAACACAGAGAAAACTGAAGTTTTTCATAGTATTTTTGCTGTGTGAAACACTTCCTGCTTTCCATGACTACAGATACCCAGAGGCTCTGACACAAGAGCCCATACACAGATATCTTATTGCCATTTTAAATATCCTAAGATATCAAAAATATCCACATGAAGCTGGCAAATGCAACACAAAATCTATAGTAGATCCAAATCCTTCAAGATGCAGGTGGAGGCCAGATGGGACATGCCAGGGCATTCAAAGGCCTGTAAATGTCTGTGTTTAGGCAACTGAACTCCACCCAAGGAATAACCAATCAGCAAAAAATGTTTCTTTCTAAAGGTCTCCAAGTGCTACTTCCAAGTGATAATGTTCTTCCTTTCCACCTACCCACAAAATCAGCTTTGTTGTGAAACTTCCAGTACAGAAGGTAACATTTTAAGGTTTATTCTTTGAATAATCCTCCCCTTTTTCTTTTAATCTTCAGTTTTCCAACCCATTATTTTCTTTCAATCAATTTTTATTGGCAGTCTCTCTCATTTTCTTGTAATTTTATACTAACATCTAATATGAAACCATGAAACATGTCTGCTACCGCACTTTTAACTCCAGATTCCATCTTTACATCTTCTTAAAAATATTTACCCTTCCTTTTCAGAAAACTGAAGGAAGCAATCCCCTGTTTATTCAGCTCTGTATATTCATCCGCACTTCACAAAGATGACTGTTTTGCCTGCCAGGAATAAAGTGATTATCTCAAACAGCTATTTATGATATCAGTGTTTACTGACATGGACTCACTCATAGGATGTACAATGACTGCAATTCCCTCAGCTTAAAGCGTTGTGGGAAAAACAGCAGTGTTCAAAATACAGTTTCAAAGAAACCAGTTGATGTTCAAATTGAGAAAGACCTTAAATAATAATTAAAAAAGAGTGGTATTGTGTGGGGTTTGGGTTTTTATATTTTTATTTATATATATATATATATATATATTTTTTTTAAGCTTTTAGATACTTACAGAAACAGTAAGGTTACTCCATGCTATAGTTTCCCCAGACTTATTCATACTCCCCCACATCAGTAAAGTTTCATTGCTAGGATTCTGAGGCTTAGAACACATGCACCTGAAGAAAAAAAAGTAAATTCAGAACTTTACAAGGAGTTGCCCATTCTTGAAAAAGTTCGCTTTTAAGCATATAAAAGAATAATGTGCTGATTTGAAGTAATTTTTTAAAAACTTTAAGAGTTTAATGCAACATTCCATGAAAGAAAGAGAGTAAACAGCCCCTCCTTATGTGAAATGAAATAGGACATTTTTTTGGGGGGGGGGGGGGGGGGGGGAAAATCAAAGAAAAAAATCATTAGAAAGAATTGCTGAACACAATCTGGGATAAAAGTGGATTTCAAAAAAAAAAATTAAGAGGAAGGTTTAAATTTAAAATGTGCAAGGAACTTATATTAAGACATATACCAATTTTTTTATTTAAACGCATAGTATCATTAAATTGGAAAGGAGAAGCAAGCAAGGAAGAAAACTGTAATAACTTCAAGTAGGGTATCTGAAGTTTGAGAAGGATGCTTCTCCCTTGTCTCTTTGCCCTTTAATTGGCTCGATGTAGGCAGTTTCAGTTTCCCTGCTCAGCCAGCTTTGAGTGCCATCAAAATAATCCACAGAAATATTAACAAAAAGCAGAAAATCTCCTATAAAAAGTTTCAAAAGTTATTTTTATTTAGAATATTATAGACTGCTCCATCACAAAACAGTAATTTAAACTGTTTTAAACTAGTGATTTTCACATGTTCAGGAAGACACTGTCCTTGCAGTACAAGTAAAAATCTTTAAGATCGCAAACCTAAATTTTACAAAAAAACAGACTAAAATATACTGTATTATTTGTAAAGATTTTTACATCATTGGGCTAAACCACCATAAGTATCTTTCTATGACTGTATACAAACTAAGATTTTAAGATTACAACAGCATACCATCCCACAATGAGTCAAAATCCACTTAGTCCCACCCATTTTACACCAAAGTAAGCGTGGATTAGAGAGACCTGAACCATCATATTTAAAAATTTGGTGTAGATGACTCAATTTCAACAGTTGCTTTTCAAACCAGACATATTGCTAGCCCCTACAAGTTTACGGATCTTTTGCTTTCTAAAATCTTGGTAGAGTCAGCCATTTATTTTATATTTGGCATGCCTTCTGATCTACATGTAACCAAAACTGGTCAGACTAAATTAAGACACAATATTTGAGTATGTAATAGGCTAACTGAAGATGTAAAAGCAAATATGTCTAAGATTTAAAATAACTGTAATATGTCTAAGATTTAAAATTTTAAAAAAGCGTACATTTCAAAGTGCACCTACTGCAGTGATTCTCAAACTTTCTGGACTGCAAAACCCTTTGGGTCAGACAGGCTGACACAAGTACACCTCGGTAAAAAGCCAACACATTAAAAACTGATTTAGTAGGATATTGTTTTCAAGTAAAGCTATTCAAGTACTCCAGACTGTAAGCTTAACATGTAAATATTTATATAAAGGAAGAGAATCAGATAATAAAGCAAGAAATAAGTCTCAGACGAAATTCCTTTTTCTAGGAGAAGCACTGATATTGAAAAACAGAAAAGAAGAACTGTGAAAGAACAAACTTACATGCTGATAGCATGAAGGGAGAGAAGAAAAAAGTACTAGATATGGATGGCCAAAAAGTATCTAGATGTGCAAAGCACAATGCTGAGGAGATGTAAAAAGATAAAACAGAAAGTTTAAAAAGTATATGTTCTCTCTTGATAATTTAATCCTAAAATAACAGCAAAAAAAATTAGTAGAAGATTGAAAAGCAATTATTCCTCTTATGCACAGTGGGATGAAAAGCAATACTCTGTATAAGCTAGCTGCAAACCAAGAATAACTTAAGAATCCTCAGAAGAGGAAGGGGTTACAATAATAGGTATGATGAGAGGAAAAGAAAGCATCTTTAATCATTGCATCAGTGCAGTAACAAGAACCAGCATGCTGAAAGAGAGCTGACAGACAAATCTCTAAAGAAATACAATAAGGATTAAGAATATCAGCAAGTAGGTAAGTGGAAATCCAAGAAAAGAAAGAAAAACAGGAAACGGAATTGTATTTGAGATTGTCTTCTGGCTCTTTTAGCTGAAGATGTTTGTTCCGCACTCCCTTCCCCAAAGCAGGGGTGGGTAGCACAACAAACAGGAGCAATTTTAAAAGGCCAGATCTTCTACACCTTCCTATACAGAACAAAACGATAACAAAGCTCATGGCACATCCAGAAAGACAAGTGTGACTTCTCAAAAAGCTGAACCAAGGAGCACGAAAAGCTGTCATACCCTCCCTTCTCTACCCACATGGGTCTGCCTACACTAGTGTGGCAGAACACAACTGGGAGGCAGGAGATGCGGGGAGACCTACACACACACTGGACAGTTTCTGTCAGATGATTTTAACTTGCTCACAGAGAAGTCCGACGAGTCCTACAGCCAACAAAACAGAAGGATGAACAGCCAAGAGAAAGGAAAATAGGGGAAATTAGGAAGAGTTAGTGCAAGCGCACTCCCATGGCCCAGTCTTGGTAAAATGGCCTGGACATTTCCCATCTTAACAACAGTTAAGACAGGAAAATGAGTGTAAAAATACCATGTGTGAATGGAATACAAAAAGCAGTCTGACAGAGCATTTGCCCCAAACTGGTCATGTTGAAGAGGAAGATGACAATCATTAGCTGGATTAAACATTAACAAGAGAACAACAAGAAACTTTTGAAAAAAAGAAGGAATCACTCTGAAAAGAAGTATAAAAGAAGCATAAAAGTTTGTAATAATAATGAGAGACCTTGAAGTGGCAACATCAGTAGGCAAAACCTGGCTTGACACTGCCAGAAGTCACTCCGCTCTCTGCCTCTGCCAGACAAAGCAGCCACCCCGTGGGACACCCTGAGTAGCCTGTCCTCTAGCTAGGGACTGACAGAGCGGGGTGCAACAAGCAGGGACTCCCACCTCAGGTGTGCAAATGGGACCTCATGGGGGGCCTTCTCACCAGCATGTGACTTAACAGATTGCAGGGAGCAGCACAGGTCCATGTAAAGCTGGAGCACCCACATCTCCAGCAGGAAAGGAGCACTAGCAGAAGAAAACGTACTCCTCAAAGATGCTGTGTGCTTGTAACCCACACGTCCAGGGTGGGTGGTACATATGGGTATGGGTGTGTGTGCGATTAGAACTTTTGGGGATTAGTTATAGAAAGGTATTTAAAAAATTTTAGGTGCTTACTGACATTTCATAAGTGTCTGCATTGTGGTTTATCTGTTGTATTACTGATCCTGAATGTATAGGTCACTGATTGACAGTTCACTATGTGTTAATAAAAATCAATGTCCTTGATCCTGATTTGGTTTAAACTACGTGAACTGAGCAGTTTTTTTCCCCTGCAAGGGTTTAGCAAGATCTTGCTTATTATATTCCTTAAATAAAATAAAGTTATTTTAGTATTGATAGTTTTACAGCTAATTACTGATCAGTAGAACCTTTAGTTCTACTGAGGCAGGACAGAGGAGAAAATGTGACTCTATTGTATGTACTGTTGTTCTCCTCTGTCTTACAAAAAATAAATTTAAAAAGTCAATTATTTCCCCCCCTACCTACAGTAGAAAACAATGTTGCTTAAAGATGTTAACTTCCCCTTCCTAGCCCACAAAAGTTGCAGAAGCTCTCATTACCCAAACTCYTCTCACCTCAGGCTATGCCCCAGCAATCTGGCAATAATCCTCACCCAAGTGGGAGAATCCATCCTGATTTCTGGAAATGGCGAGACAGGATTCCTGTCCAGCTAATGGAACAGCTTGGCTTTTAATCAAGGTTTAATCAGACAGAACGGGCAGCTGTCACAGCCCCTCATCCCTTCCAACCATCCAAAGCTATCACAGAAAATTCAATTCCACTTCATCCCGAACAGAATTTTTCTGAGGTTTCTCACACCCAGAGCCACCCCCAGCCTTCCTCCTACCCTCCCGGAAAGAGGCACACACTGTAGTTTGATAAATGGTATGTTGCTATAATACAAAAAAGTTTCCTTACATATTTTACTAATGAATAGAAATTTGATACTTACGAATATAAAGTCAGTTTATCCAAATCATTGTGCATATTGAAGGCATACACTTCTCCCAAATGAAAAAGCTTTTCCAGTGCCTCATAAATAAATATGATGCATATAAGTGCTGCAAAAGCTTCTTCAGTAAATCGAGTGATGTAACACACAAGGCTGCTGGCATCTGTTGCTACAAGTACTATGCATAAAAATGCAGTCCACAGACCAATGCTAGTTCGCAGGGAGAGGTAGGAAAGCTCATAGTCTCTGTGTAAAAAAAAAGAAACAAACCTTTAATTGAGCCTAAAATCATCTATATCATGTCCTACTTGAAAACAGATTCTGAGGCCAAGACCTGTAATTCATCACTTCTTTCATTCTGGAGGGCAGTTTTGAGGGAAGCAAAAACTTTTCCATCTCATCTTCCACCAAAGGTAGACTACCCTTGCAAGGTATTTCTAGAATTCAGGGTGCAGTTATCTAGCTTGGGAGGTACTACAAGGATGTTCTTTCCAGGACTACCTAGATAAGTCTTCCTGGAGGGTAGACTAATCCCTTCAGAATTAAAGCCGACTCCCGCACGCAGTCAGAACATCATTTTGAGTTACATCCTGACCACTTCTTGATCACTGCTTTTCTTATTAAGGCCCACCCGTGCCTCAAGCTATGGCTAAGCCACGGGCTTATCACAATTTCTCGTCATTCTCTTTGCATCTTCATGGACTTTCACTTTTAAAAGATGCCTGCTTTAAAAAAGTATTTGAGTAAGCTGGAAATTTAGAAAGTGCATCAAGCTAACACAAACATCACTTACCTGCAAAATTTAAATAATATTTTTTCAAATACTAGAACTGGTCCGGTGCTCCCCAAAATAGTAAGAGGTTGCCCAGCAAAGAGAGAATAGGCAATCCCAGTTAACGAGGCTCCAAAGAGAGACTCTATTGCACTCTGTTTGGGAGAAAAGAAACCGCTGTAACTATGCTGCCTTTCAGGTTAGCATTTAACACCACATCTGCATAAATATAGTTTTAAAATGCATTAACTTAGAAACAAGACAAGATGTAAAAACATTAAAACCAATATTGATATTTGAGACACAAGAATAATCTAACACAGTTTTGCAGTAACAATACCATGGATAAAAGATTTGGAAAGCTTCACTCCTGAGAAACATAAAGCTATCCATAAGTTTGAGAACAAGTTACTAGTTCTGCTAGCGATGGAGGAAAAACATAGCAACAGTTATTAAAGATAAAAGGTCTACTCAATATGTGGTTTAAGGAAATGGAAAAAAATTATCTGTCTCTGTAAATATAAAAAAAGTATATACTGCAACATACCTGTACCAAAACATGATACGGTGTGCTGTACCAAACCTGCATCAGTCAACCAAGTATTACAAAAGAAAAAAACCTGATGGGCAAGGGGATGGGAGAGGGGGGATGCAAATTACTGAACAATATCAGTTTATGTATACATGACACCATAAATAGATGAACAGTAAACCAATGTCCCACCTGGTAATGCATTTCTTTTCATTGAAGTAAAATGCTTATTTCAGTTCTTGAATAACATGTTTTCTAGAATATTCTCCATAAAAAAAAAAAGTTACAATGCGCCTCAGAAAAGAGAGGCAGGGCTTTCTAGAACCTAAAATGATTATAAATCTACTTTAATAGTTAACTACACCACTTAAAATTGTGAGAAGTCATGAATTATAGATTAAAGAGTTCCCGATAACATTTTTGAAAATATTTGCTATTTTGCAATTATGCAAGCCTGGGAAAACAAAAATTATGCAAGGTTAAACCCCAGTTCAGGAAAGCTTCTAAAATGGGGCAAAATGCTTTACTGAACTGGGGTCGCTAAAAATAAGAACACCAGTCCTTTGTTCATTATATTAGAAAAAAATATATATTGTGAACCCAGTCTCTTGTTCAGCTATTACCTTTGAACTAGCGTTTTTGCTTAGTCAATGCATTAACCTTGGGGCTCTCTATCAGGGTGGCAGGGACAGGGAGTGCTGTGGAGGTGATGACCTCTGGGAATACGAGGAAAAGGTCTGAACACAAACTGTGTACCTTACAAAGTCAGCTACTGTGCTTGAACATGTGTGTGCAGTAACTAAATTTTATATTCAAATGATGCACACCAAGTATCTGAAGGCAGGAACAAACCCGCAAACAATCCCAGATAGCTAAAAGAAAGAAGGTATTTAGGAAGCAAGCTTTAAAAAGGAGCAATTTTTGTAGTTATACACAGGTACATTCAAAAATTACATCAACATTTTGATAACCACAGGAAAACCTATTCCTAAAATTAGAGGGGCAAAAAGAGTGCACAGAAAAGACACAACATATTTCTGCATTTGCTATGAGCTTGAAGTGCTACATCAGTAAATAAATATCCAAGTCAACTGCATTATTTGCAGGAGATACAACTGAGAACTATATTCTAATATATTACAAGCTCAAAATTTGATCTGAGAAGTATAATGAAGAATTTCATAGCACCATTACAAGCTTCAGCAGAATCTTAGAATTTGTAAAGGAAGTTTCTGAATATATCCTTCCCCTCCCACAAAAGATCGAGCCTTATTTTTTGCAATAGATTTAAAAAACAGAAAATACACTTCAAATTAGTTTAGTCACAAGCCAGCTGACACAAATGCTAACTTACTAAAATTGCGGATGTAAGTGTTTTTTCCCTACTCCAAAATATACAAAGCACAACCAAGTATTTTGATTAAAAAGGCGTTTGGTGTTATATACTCTTCAACATTAACACTACCAACATTTTATGAGTTTACTCATTTATATTCAGGTCGTTTACAATGAAGAGTATTTTCTGTTCATAAACCTTAGCCATCTTTTTATTGATAAGAAAATACCATTAGTGAAGGCATATATTTTGTCCATTACTTAAACACACAATGTACTTTCTCTACCTATACAATGTAGGCATTATCATCCTCATAGGCCTACTACTCAAGGCCAGTACATATTCTTGGCTATCCACCTTGAGCCTCTGACTTTGCCTAAAGCAGGCCTAGTGGGATGGTGCACCTTTACTGCTATTCATTATTTTTATTGAAGCAGCCAAAAAGAAGGCAATGCAAGCCCTTTCTCAATTCATAAAGCTATTCATCCAGTAAGGCAGGATAAACATTTTTTACCTCCACTGTGCATCTTCTCCTGTTCACATGGGTTCCCCACATTTTCCACAGCAATTACCTTTTGGGGGAAGATCTGCTTTTGGGCAGGCTAATCAAGTGCTGTGGGTAAATTCTTCAAATACAAGTGTAAATAAATGAGACAAATGCACACAGTGACTTGCCTCTGAAGGTCTAAAAGCCTGGCCACTACGATTCTTTGTACTCACTATTCTGCCTTGTGTAGCTTCTCCCAGGAGCCCTCCAAAAGTGATTACAGGAGACATACAGGCACAGTATAGGAAAAGAATCGAGGCCAGGCACTGCAGGCTTAATGCATCCTTGAAGTCACTCAAGAAAAAAGGTGCTTTCCTTTTGATGTCAAGTATCAAACCACCAAAAAGCCTAAATAGGTGAGATGAAACTCGTCAAACTGTACACTAAAGGATTCTAGCTAGTTCAGAACTATGGGCATAACACAGTTTAAAATGTAAATGAATTTTATCAATTCTGATTTGGTAGTTTTCAAAAATACAGTCAAGCAGGTCATTATCCATATTTTTAAAAGCTGGCTAGGTATTTTTGCATATAATGGGCTAGATAATGAAAAAAACATCTTTGCAAATGATTTCATGAAATATATGTACAAGACAAATCTGTCTAATGATTTTCAGAACAAGGAATATGCATGTAAGAAATATGCTAAGGCTCAACCAAGACAACTGCATTAATACTTTTCAATATCAAAACTCCAATAAGCAGTTTTAGCTTTAGTTTTAATCCAAATTCTCTACATACATATGGTTAGGTTTATAAATAAATTTAGGTCTATCATCTTTAACAGTGGAAAAGTTTTGAACGCTGAGAAATTTTACAATGGGAAATATGAAAACAAACATATGTAAGTCAATTTAACTGGGCAGTCATTAGCAAGAAATTAAAAGATTTTTGGTAGCTTCTAAAAATTTTCAAGGCCCATATCCAAAATATTAGGTAAAGCTTGTACCTACAAAACATGTAGTTTGGTGTGGATTACAAAGGACTAGTAAAAAAAAATTATTCCATTCCTACAAAAAACCAGTAGTCTTATCTAGAGATAATTCTATGGGTAAAAATGAACTTAGTCCCACATACTGCATGAAATAAGCCAAGAAATTAGCATAATTAAGCCAAAATGGTAAAAATCAATACAAATCTTTGTCCTTCTTGCAAATAAATGAGAAAGATGCATTTTATTTGGAAGCTTATCATTCTGGGTATAACAACTCTGTACATCTTTTCCAGAATTTCTCAGCTGATTTAACCTCTACTCTCATATCTGATGAGACATTAAGTTTCAGTTTTATCCAGATGTATTTCTAATGTTGTGGATTTTTTGACAAGGATTTCAGAATTGACAGAGGATTGCAACTGAAATAAATTTCTCCAATTTTATTTCAGGTCTAAAAGAAACCTGAACAAAATAGTACTTTTTCCCACTTAATATTCCTTGTTGTTCCATTTCGTACCTGTTTAATAAAATGGATTTGCATTAATGGAAATTTTCAGTACCTAGCCCAGTACTGAAAATTGTATATTTCTGCTATCATTATGACAACTGCATGCTCTCAATAATTAAAAATAATAATAATAAAAAACCACAACTCTTAAAAGTCAGTTAGTTAAATAAGGCAGCATCATATATGAAAACCTTCACAAACGTGTTGAGAAATATTGCCACAGGTTTGAAAATGCTTTAAGCAGACCGGTAGTTATAGGCAAGAACCCAACACTTGAAAAGGAGAAAGGATGCGCCCTGACTCTTACACCATGAATTTTTATGCTAAAATGTCATCATTAAAAACTGTGAAGATTTACTTTTATTCACTTTTATTTCTCTGTGGTAACTAGTATTTAGGGAAGTGAACACACCTTCCAGTTCTCTCAAGTTCAGGTCCAGCATGATGGCCTTCTTCTTTGAGAGTCTCTCCTGTAGGAGTAGATCCATTTGGAAACTTAGGTATCTTCCTTTTCTCCTACGGAGGAGAAAAAAAAAAGAAAAAAGAAAAGCATACTTCAAGACTGCTCTTACACTAAAAAAAAGTATAATTCAAACCAAGTATGTAGACACTCCAAGCCTTTTAAGACTTTTCCATATTTCTAGCTTATCAGCAGTCCTCTATTTGCCAAATTCATCTTTTGTTGAATACAGATGACTAGAACAACACTAGTACAACACTCCAAAAAAGATCTTACCAGTGCCTTGCACAATGGAATTCATCTCTCGTATTTCCAGAGGAAATATCTCCCCTGACACACGCTGAAACAAAGTCTGCCTTTTCAAGACCACACAATGGTCACAAGGCCTAGAAAGCCAAGAATTTCCCCCCCAGCCAGAGTAGAGGCCTCTCATTTGTAACAAACACTGACCTTGCTTTATAACAAATACAGTATACATTTGATGTATAAATGAGAAGTCATTCCTCTTTCAGCAAGCTCATGAGCGCCTCAAAATTCTCAGCCAAGCTTACATTCCTGAAAAGCCTTAGCCATGCTTAGTTTGGAAACAAATTAAAGTGGCAGCTTCATGCTATTTATGAGATAAACTGCACTGCTGTCACCCCCTTTATATTCCATCCATTCTCCCAAATCATCACATAATTCAACAGCAACATCACCCTTCGGAATCAAGAGTACTACTTTCTCTTACACTTGATCCTTGCAGCAGGAATTCCCTCAGTTATAAGGGGGGAGAGAGGAAAGAAGTCCGAGTCCCTCTGAGGTCCAACCTCCCCATGGCTCTCATTCTAAGCCTTGTAGCACAAATGAGTAACGTGATCCATTTTCATCTATTTCATAAACTTCCTGTAAACATTATTTGCTAGACAATATACAGCATCAAAATGATTTTCAGCCAATGCTGTATGCAAATAAAGTTTTTGTAAGTAGTACAAGGTTCTTCTGACCACTGTTAGATTAATAATCACATTCATACTGTGGACCCAGCTACAATTTCAGACCAACTCACTTAGATCACAGACAAACTCACTTCAGTATTACAGAAATAAATACAGTTTACTTGAAAAAAAATCAGGATACTGATTCAACACATTTTTTTTTTCTCTTAAATGAATGATCCACTTTTTCTTCCAAAGAATGCTTTGGCTTTTCAGATACTTTACTGAAGTTCATACTCAATATACATTTTTGTATGTTTTAACTTGCATTTGGAAATAATGCTTTCAAAATAAAAATTACTGGGCCTAGCTAGTGGATTTCCAATCTGCCCCCCCCCCCTTTTTTTTTTTTACCTGGGAAGGAACACTTTTTGGTGGCTCAATTCGTATAGATGGATCCCACTCTCCTGGAGGCAGGACTGTCACTTGGTCTAAGAACTCATCAATTCCTGATAATAAATCATTTCGGTCTTTAGCTTTATAAGCAACATCATGGAAAACCTATAAGGAGAAAGTACCCACCATTCAATTATTTATTTTTAAAAGAGGAATGGATGACAAGAGACACTAAATTATTTTTAAAAAGGAATGAGATGGGAAAAAATTTTAAAGGCCCTCTATAATCAGGCTTTTACTTTATTCACATACTTTTGCATTAAGAACTATCTATATGCACAACCTTACAGAACATAAAATAAGGATTCTACGTTTTAACCTCAAAAGGAATATTGAATTTATTTCTAAAATTCATAAAAAAGTTAATCTTCAGAATTCAGTAAATCAGAGTAATGTACTCTTGCCAAGATAATTCTGCACTACAGTCACAATGTCACTGTACTGTGCTAAATCGGGAAAAAAAATTAACACAATCTTAAAACCAAAACACAAATTGTTAAGAACTTTATTTATATACTATATATCCTCTAGTTTAATTCATTCTAGAAGACTTAAACACATGAAAGCAATCTCATTTCCTTCTACTACTCAAAAAAAAAAAAAAAAAGTATTAAAACTACACTCAGTTTCAAAGACCACAACCACACAAACTTTGAATTGATGGTTTAAAACTAAAACAGGCAGTATTTAAACAAAACAATCCCTGAATTCTGAAGCTGCATTTTATATAGAACAACATTGTTAATTTTGGTATTAAAAATTGTTCCAGAAGATTATCCTAAATTGCCTCTACACATACTGGAACCTGAACTATTTGTCTCCAAAGACCTGACCATGAATTCTAATAACCATATATTAGAACTTTTAAGCCTATGTAGGTCTTTTTAGACCAGTGAGCAATTAAAATTTTCTATTTCAATGATCTACAGCACTGCTAAAAATTGGTCTACTTAAAAAATTAGAAGCTGCAACTAAAATTAAGTTAAGATTCAGTTCTCATTCAGAACAAATACTGTATCATGTGCTAACTAAGCAATTATGAAATGACCAATTTCTGGTTTAAATTTCCAAAGTTAAAACTGCTCCAGCATAAAGAAATACTAAAATTTCTACTAGTTCACCCTATTCATTATCAGGGATTCAGTAGGTGGCGCTCAATCCGAAGTCAAAATTGGAACAACATCCTAATTTTGCTCAGTAGGATAAGAAATTGTTTTAAAAAGTCCTGATTCCCCTATGCTCTTTAAGGCTGTCCACCAGAGCTCTAAGCCTAATAAATACTTAGTCAATGCCTAATAAAATTCTGATTTTGATCATTCGATCCTGCTTTTCTAAAAATATCTGTGATGACTCAATTGCATGCATTCTTAAATCTTCTGTCCTAAATAGTTATGCAGCTTGCTGTGTGCTTCATATCAGATATATTTCTGTTTAATAGCAGGAAAATGAAATCCATAAACCATGGCTAGAATATCTTTTCTGAAATATATTTAGGATTTCTACAAGAAAGGCAAGGGAAAAAAAATTCATTTACCACTATCTAATTCACTGAACTGGGGGGAAAAAAACGAGTTTTTATTGTTCTTCATTTAACCAGTTTGGTTCCTTTTCTCTAACCTGTCATTCCAGGATATATTTAAAAGCAGTCAGTAAATACATTATTCTAGACTTCTTTAACTACATGTGTTTGAAATACATCACTCACATCATCTGTCATAAGCGTAGCTATTGATCTTCCAATTTCATGGTACTGCGGTGCTTTGCCTGCTGGTCCCAGCAACAAAAACAAAAATCTATGGAGGAAACAATTGAGACAAATCAATAGGGCTGGCTCATTTCAATATAATCAGAGAATTCTTTCAAACTAATGTTTCAAGAAAATTTGATGATGAAGTAAAAATTTGTTCTTCACAGTTTCAGATCTTACAGACTGCTGCAAGACTAAGACAAGCCTCAAAGTCATTACTGAAACTTTAATACTGAACCAAAGTTACTCTGAAACCTTAGTTAAGCCTAATTTTTCAGCAAGGTATGATGCTATAATTGGAACAGAAATCCACAGGCTAGAGCCCAATGAAAGTTTCCTCTGGATTACAGCCTTTCTGACACTCTCATTGACAAAGGTTTTTAGAGCTATATGACCTGTTCTCTAGCCTCTTTGCTGATCACCTTTTCACGGGAGTTACACCCCTCTCACTTGCTATGTCCAGGTATGTCACCTAATGGATGCACAGATGCATTTCAGGAAACACACTGGCTATACCCATATAGGCATAGCCTGGTCCTGTGTCAGTGGAAAGGAAGGGAACCTGCATTTTGGACACCTAACAAGTGACAGTGACACTCTACAAGACATTTTGGTCTTGTAACTGGGAAGGAATCCAACCAAGGGATGGGTCACAGCGCATGGTCCCAGGTGGTCTCCATTTCCAACCACAATCATTTTCACAATTTTTTTTTTTTTTAATAAAAACGGGACCATGATCTTATAAACAAAAGGATATAATCAAAGAGTCAGCCTCAGTAATTCTTTTCACAACCTTCTTACTACACTCTATGAATATGAAATTCCTAAGTTCAACACATTTGAAAAAAGTAGCGCTTTTTTCACTTCACAGTATAAAAATCTCAACATTATTCTTTCTTTGCAAGCTGACTACCCACACCAAAATTGAGACTGCATCTTCAAAATCAAGTTTGCTATTTCCAATCTGTAACTTTTCACTATTTTGAAAAAAACAGGACGGGATAATTTTAGCTACAATATTTTGCTTACCCAAACTTATGAATTTCATGTGAAACATTACGAGCACAGATGTCAACTACTCTCTGAAATTTCTCACATCCCTTTAAAAGAATACTGGCAAAATTATTTTCACTTTTCATTAGAGTACATACACTGAAAACCATGAAGATAAACAAGCACTATGATCATTTTAAAACATAAAAATCAAAAATGTAAAAATCAAAAATAGGTGTCAAACACCATAGAACAGTCCAATTCATCAACATGCATGGAAAATGAAGTGTTTGTTCTCCACTAGGACTGAGGTATGTGTAAGTCCTGTCACGAAGAGATGAGCTGGGATCCTCATCATGACACTTGCATTTTGGTCATGTGACAAATATACACAGTCACACGTGGTCACAAGACACACGAGACAGTATGGCAGGGGGYGAGCTGGATGACATGTTCTGGCAGATTCAGAACAGATTCAGCCTATCAGCTGCAGATTAGTTACCGCAGTGTCAATCATGTAGATCTGGGTATATAATCCAAAAGATAAATTTTTTCACCATCTAGATTATTCATCTAGACATAAATTTTTACATAAAGAACAGTGTTTCACACTAGACAGACTTTCAGGCTCAGTGGACTCTTCCTCCCATCATGTTGTGCTGCAGCTAAGGGAACTATAACACTCCTCATGCCCATCTTTAAAATGGCAACACAGGCTTGGAAGACTCATTGCTTTTTCTTCAGGTCATCTATCAGTTTCAATTTTTATGCTTGCTTAAGACAGCATTATTTTTTATATTTAAAGCATTCAAAGAATTTTAGGGCAGATCTCATTACTACAAATTTTGCAGCAAATGACCAGCAACATGTTAGACAAAAGTTACATTTCCTGACTCGGTGAGTTTATCATCTAAATTTTGATATGTACTCTTTTTGAAATCTTAAACGTCATTAATTTATTGTATAAGTAAAACCCAGCTTTCTGGGCATTTATTTACCGTGTAGGAACTGGAACCTCTGTGAGACCTGAGAGGAGCACAGCAGGGGAGAGCCTCACAAATGCAATAATAGGTCTTTCTAAAAAATCTACTTCTCCCACTAACACATTTGATGCTTCCGCTCCTGAAGGAATTTTCCTCATGAAGTTCATATCAACCTATTCATATAAAGATGAAACAAGTGTTTATTCCCCTTAGCAGAAATTCTGTAACATAATTTTAAATATATCAGTATTTAGCAAACATTTATTCCATAAAGAAAAATGTAAAAGCAAATAAAATATCCCACCATACATAAAAAGACAAACATATGTATAAAATGTCAGCCAGCCATCTATTAAACTATTTTCTAGAAGTTAGCATTACTACTACCTATTATATACTAAAAGCCTCCAAACTGCATAACCACCTTTTTAAGATTACTTATCATGACAAACATTCTATGATAGCACATAACTTAACAAGCCTATGCACAATTAACTAAGGAGAGTCCATGTAATTACACGTTTTCTAGAATGTAGCTAGTTATTTCACGGCTTCATATTTCATATGTTAGAAAAGGTATAGTTTTGCAAAAGAATTTTTTATGTTTTTCATCCATAAAAAAGATAACTGAAAAGGTAAACTTCTGTTTCTGTATATAATTACAGAAGAGCATTAGAAAACGGTACAGTACATGAACTCTTTGTTCACATATGCACACACACACTGCTATCTAGAGAACTTACAGATGGCCTCTTGAGTCCCATACCAAGTGTGCCACAACTACAGTGCCAGGAGGCTGACTCCTGCCCAACAGGAGACAAGGCAGGTGTACAGAAGGACAGGCCAAGCAAAAACATAAAAACTGTGACAGAGGAGCAGGAATAAATGGCACCTGCCATGAGTAGATGAGAACTACAGTGTAAGTTACCTTTGCTTAAGTGCAATTATTTAACTTGGCAAACCAGTTTTCTTACAATCTTTCAGAGTACAGATGACACTACAGAACTGAGTTTTATAATAACAGCCAGGCTGGAACTTGCCCAGCAAATTTAAATCATAAAAGAAACGGAAAGGATTTACAGTAATACACAAGGTTTGCTTCAGAAAGTGATAATATACACTCCTAATGATTGAGATGTGCAATAGCTTTTGTGCAGCAAACTCATTAGAAGTGCAAAACAAGTCCCCTTTAAAAGCCCCCTTTGCCTCCCCCAAAAAACAGCAAGTCCTAGAAGAAAACCTTAAAATACCATCTATAAAATTGTTTTTCATAAGAGTCTTTATAGCAGATCTGAAAATATCTCCCTCTGTATGAGAAAGTACAGTGACCATACTCATCAAGTTACCAAAATACTGAAAAGATCACCTAATGAAATAGAAAGATCAGTACCACTGGGGAGACTATCAAAACATATGACACATTTAACCTATGCCACCTTCTGACACTTATACAAGTCATACTTAACTAAGACAGCAATAACAACCACCACTTTTTTTTTTTAAACATAATCCCATTGTGCTGAATCCTAATACATTTAGTGCTATTTACCTTACTAAAATCAACGGTGCTGTTTTCTCTGCTTCCTCCTGTTCCAGTACCTTTAACATCTCCACATTTCCCAGTGTCTAAATTCCCAGGTGCTGACTGTGGAGATGCTAATAGCCCTAAATTAAAACAAAGGAGATAAATTCAAAATAACGTTTAGAGCGAACCAAGTATGCAACACTACGAAAACTCAATGTGGCAGCTTGCTCAAAGCGAATGTGCAAGTTATTGAATAAAAGTGCCCTACATTAGTATCATAAATGCAACATTAAAAAGTCATTATGGTAAAAATTTTGACATAATGGAAAAAATAAGATGTTGCCTAAATGATGGCCATTTGCAGAACAGTCACCAGAAGAGTGACTTTAAGGGCGGTAAGGGAGGGGCGCCAAGAGAAAAAACGTGTGTTAACATTCAGTCTTAACCACCCCAGTACTTGGTAGACAGCATCTTCACTATATTTAAAAGTCCTCAAATACCCAAAGCAAACACCTCTGTTGCCTATTTGCTGTGTAGTGGGTATTCCAATTGTGAAAAGTCTAGAAAAGTCTCAGGCTATGAGTATTAGAGATGATACCCCAGTTGGGTAGCTACATCTGTACAAGTAGCATAGCACAGGAAGGGTCAACAGCTTGCAAACCATGATTTAAATAAACCAATTGAAGCTCCAACTACAGATCTGACCAGATAATACTATATAAAAGGGGGTCTCAAACACATTAGCTAAGAAGGCACTTCCAGTGAAGTTACTGAGTTAAATGTACAGCATCCCTCTAATATCTGCACTAAGACATAGCAGTTTTATGTAGCTTGCCAAGCTACTAACAACACTGAATTGCAGGTTCACTGAAGGGTAAAAAAAAAACACACACCACAACACCACACACACACAAGAAAGCAGCACAGGTGTTCATATACTGAATTCCATGTTGCCACAGTCATCCCTAACCAGCTAGCATTTAAAAGCTGGTCTGGGCATGTATAACCAAACTGAAATACCATCTTTTGGATTACAGAGCTTTTCCTTGTTCAGTTTAATGTGCTCTAGAAGTGTATTTTGCCTTGCTTGTCTATACTAGACCTTTTAGATGTGGCGATAAACATGCTTTAACATGCTTCCAAAACCACATCTAGACTAACCCTGAAGTTTGAACTTTGTATAACATATTAAATGCTTGTTGTAAAGGTCAACATCACTCTAGTCAAAATAAAACCAAAGTCCTCATTGGTTACTTTTTGGCTATCTGCTGGAAACATAGAGTGGCCTCCCTCCATGTTTACTATTTAACAATTTGACTTTTTTTTTTTTTTTTTTTTTTACATTTTTTAATTTTTTTAACATTCCAAATTACAGCTGAATTCACTTTACTTGTTCTCCAAATTTGTTTAAAAAAACTCAAGGAGCATTTAGCACTTTCATTCTTCTAGGTCACAGGAATACATATGATATGGGTAGCTTTTCCTGAAGCAAAAAGATCAAAAGAAGTTAATAAGCCATAATTTCCTTTGTGAAATCTAATATGTACAAGTAATTACCTAGTGCTATATAAATACTACTTTCAGTAAGCTAAACCAACCAAAAAAAAAAAAAAAAAAAAATCACATTCTATCCTTCTGCTCTGAGATGTATGCATTGTTCACAAGAATAGCTAACTACAATCAACCACCTGTCAAATTAGCTGTTTGAATATTTAATTGTATGAGATGTTACACTGATGTTACAACATGTTTGTAGATCTAGAGACAGAAGAGAAATGCTAGAAATTCTTTGGAGAAGAAGAGTGAGGGGGACATCAAAGTACATATACAGATAATCACAGGGTCATTTCACATTTTTCCCCACGTAACAATAAAGGCAATAAAAGGCTTGTGATTGATAAAAGGTAAGTAATAACGCATCATTTTGAACTTTTCTTTTCATGAGTGTCCCATGAATAAGAGCAAGCAGACACTAGAATGAAAAGTGGAAAGACAATCAAAAGGAAGATAGAGAGCAAGTCTACTGGCCATTTCTCCAACCTACCTGGTTTAACCCCAACATGCATGATCAGTGGAAGTTGGAAAAAAAAAAAAATACAAGTTTTGCATTATGTTTTCTCAAATGTGCATAGAAACAGTGGTCTCAATTTCATCCCTAGACTTCTACATACTAGCAGAAGGATAATTTACTACTTCAGTACTAAAGTGATATTGATTCTTTCAAAAGGTTGCTTTCAAAATTTCCCCAAACAGTAACAGTCAAGGTTCATATTTCTTAGCATTGATACAGGAATATGTCCAATTTAAACTAAGTATAAATGATTTTCCTTATTGTTGTCTAAGAGTTGGATGCAATGCTGTGCTCATATGAGAATACTGCTTACTTGCTTCAGACCTGAGCAAGCATCTCTGTATGATATTGCATTGCATTATACTGATGAATCACCTTATATTTTTAGCGAAATGTGGAATAAAAACATTAGTTCTAACAGTGAAACACTCTTCCTCAAATCTCAGACTAATAATAGAACTTATTCCTCTCTCTTCTCCAATTTGGTAAATACTAATTCAGAGGTTAGTGCTAAAAAGGCAACTACCTAGTAGCTTTTCCAGATTGAGGCAAAAATTCCCATAGTCTTACTAAAGTACTGAGGAAATCATTAAGAGTGCATAGTACTCTTAATGTTGTAATGCAAGTGCACACCTGTTTCCTTTGAAAGAAAACTGTGGAATGAGTCTTGAGCAAGTGCTCCTATAGTGCTTCCATGAGCTCTTTTATACTTGAAACTCTGAAGCAGTCTCAAAACCTCATAAAATAATCCAAGATAAAGTACTTTCCAATGACACCTTCACAAAAGATCAAATGTGTTTTCTAGTCACTTTGGCTTAATTTAATACTATGTTCACAAAAATCTAATATAAAAGGTCTACTAGAAAAAGAAGCAAGAAGAACACAGACATTTGCCTCCCATATCTCTGCTTCAGTAGACAAGAAAACTTTGTCAGGGGAAAGAAGATGAGTTCAGCACCTAAGCATGACTGTCCCAATATAATTAGGTGCATATATGCAAAATTTATGAAAAAGAAAACTTGTAAAGGAAAATCATATCACAATCATGTTTGAGGAAATAAAAAATAATTTTTTTAAATAAATTCCTATGAAGTCTTATGTGAAAAAAAATTTTGAATGGTTTATTCCTAGTAGGCAAACACGCAAACATTTCTGAATTCCTATTTTCACTAAGTAGATTATTTTAAGAACAAAATTGTTCTAAATATTATATTACTTTTATTAAGTTTTAAATACATTCAATAAATAACAAAGACCCCTTAACACATTTATCTGCTAAAGCAGACTGCTGTTATTCATAGACATTAATAAAATTTAATGATGCTGGTGAATTAACAGTCTTGAACTTTAGCTGTAACATAGCTCTCCTCCCAACTCTACCTATGGAAATCATTATTCAATGGTTCCAAAGACAGAAAAACAAAAGCTGTTCTTGAACAGATGACAAAAGAAACAAAAATTACTGAAGAGAACCCTTCACCTGGGATGACTTATTATAAAACTGATAACTGGGTGACAAAAATCAAGTAGTTATCTGAAAATGTGTCCCTTCCCTCTTTCACATGAAGTCCAGTAACCTTCCAGCTACATATAAAGAGGGGAAAAAAAAAATTTTGTCTAGCACAAGGATAAGGATAGAAGAATGCCAAATAGAAGTCATTTATTACAAAATTACCACAGTTCCTAATGCTCACAGGATGCAAATCCAACACAATCATTAAGGTGTGAAAAGGTATTCAGGGTGCAAAATTCTGAATTGTTAGGGAGGAAGTACAGGCCATTATCTTTAATGAWATGGATCTAGAGAAATTTTCTTTTGACAAGGAAGAACACTTCCTCATGTGGGTTCCCTTCTGGGTCTGTCTCCCAGGATAGGCATCAGTCCAGTCACAGCCCAGAAGCCAGAATCTGAGAACATCTTCAAAGACATTTCAAAGGAAAACACATCTTTTTGTGGTCATACGATTTCTTCTATTAAAAGGAGAAAAATCAAACTAAACCAAAAAAAAAAAAAAAACCACACACCAAAAAACAATAAATCTCCTGACTTCTTTTATTGGTCTTTCTCTGGAAAGACCTTTATGGATGAACTGGGAAATCATCCTTTCCAGATTTTTCCTTTATAAAAAACATTCTCTCAAGGCACAAAAGCAATCTGAAAGCAACTTGGAGATGGTGGTGGAAAGCTTTAATAGCGATAACAACACAATCTAGTATTTCATCTTCATTTGCTTGCTTTCTCTTGGGTTCTAAAGATCTTGGGTCTGGCATGTTGTCATTCCTGTCCGATGAGTAGAAAAATGAGAACTGCAAAACCAATTACATCTGTTACTTTACTTTTGTTTTTTAAATACCGTTAAAAGATCACCCATGAGAATGATCTTTATGTAAATTCTCTTAATTTCCCATAAGGAAGGCAAAGAAAGACTTTTTTGCTGGCTTTTTTAATTTTAAGCAAAGAAGGGGCCCCTACTCCACCTCCAGATGATAGTCTACAACACAGTTTGCTGTTTAGTGACTTGCCTGCAAAATGTGAAAAGGCAGATAACAGTTCTTTTCTCTGTCAGCTTGCTTTCACTGCTGTATGTGACTGTGTGTTTTTTCACCCGGAAACTGATTCTGGCTTGGAGATGAATAGATATGTTGGAAAGGCCAAAAAAAAAAAATATATATATATATATATATGTATGTGTGTATATATATATATATATATATATATCTCCAACTGTTTAAAAAAGTTTTTCACATACCCAGACACTTTGCAGTACTTCTGGTGAAACTAAGTTTCCATAATTTTTAAAGCTTATGCTGTCTTATCAAGTGAGGAAGGAAGCAAAGAAAAGCCTCACTGATGATCTGAGTGAAAACTGCTCACTTTTTTTTTTTTTTTTTTTTTTWAWAMACACATAAGCAGACAAACATACAAGACAGATTTTGGCAAGATACATTTCTACAAGAAAAAAAAAAATCCAGGAGTAGCCCATTAGAGGCTAAAAAGAAAAGTGATCTCTTTAAAACAAGATTTAGCCAGGAGAATCCCAAAGTCTTTAAGTAGGTGGTATTTTGCAAAAGCAGAAAAAGTATAACAGCATGCATAATGCATGAGTTATGAAACATCTAATAAAAAAATGATTAAAGAAACTGTCACAACTTTTCATCCTCTTTCTTTCAATGTATCTGTCTTTTTACATGGAAGGAATAATAGCCTAGCAAACTAATAAATTGCTGAGCTCTGACCTATGATTATAAACTCTTACTTACCTTACACTCCCTTAGCTTATCAAACACAACAAAACAATAATGAAGCCTCCGATGCAGAAAGCTACCTGCAATCAGTTACAAATAAACTGAATCTGCCAGTTTCATCATAAACTACTACTGCTTTTAATAGCCCTGGTTTGTAATAGCACAAAAGCAAAAATAAAACTGCTCAAAGACTTCATAATACAACTCAGCTACCAACAACACAGATTATTGCAGCCTTCCTCATTCTTTCCTTATTCCTCTCCAATACTTCACTATATCTTAGACTATAGATACCTCAGGACAACAAACACATGTTTAAAATATTACTACATCCACTGATGATTAAAAAGGAGGGGGGGGTGGGGGGGGAACTGACATGGATTGAAGTAAGTGAAAGGAAAAGGCCACCATTTTTGACATTTTGATTATATATGACTGATTTTAAAAAATCCTTTTTAATTACACATATTAAGGTTAATTAAAGAATACTTTGGCTGGCTTTAGCTAAAAAGCTAAAAAAGTTAAGAATGCCAAACAAGAAAACAGTCACAATTGAGAAGAAATAAAACATGCAGGCAGAGGTAACAGTTATCATATTCAGTTGTGCCCAAGCTATGTGCTAATAACATCACAATGCAAGTGATCCAGATGCAGAGAGCATCACACATGGACAGCTTAAGTTTTGATAGTTGCCTGGTGTTTTGTCAATATTATCCTCTGTCTTCTTTTCCTGCACTTCTAAATCCTCCTCAGGTGGGTGGATTATTACTGAAGGAATATCGTCACTGGCAGGTGATACCAGCAATTCCTTGCCCTGAAGTGGACTTGGCTGGGCACTTGTGGTTGGCAGGTGGCTGAAGGTAGGACTGGAGGGTGGTGTGTTTTGAGGGGTAGTTACGGGGGTTGTACACCTTGAGGCTGCCGGGGTTCCAGCTCTTGAAGAAGGAAGAAGGTAATTGAGAAGAAGAGACAAACGGTTTTCTCCTCTCAGGGAAATATTTGAGGCAGAGAGACCTGTTCGTAAAGAGTGGCGGGAGGCTGAAAGGCCTTCCCCTGAGATAAAACAAATGAAACACCATGAGGCTTACAACAGGGAAACACTAAAAATCAGAGAGACAAATTATGCATGAACAATCTACATAGTAAATTGAAAGCTTTAAAGGCCCAAAAGTTTCATACTCATGCAAGTAAGATAAGGGCAAATTTGATTTTAGACATTAGAAAAGTCAGAATATTGGTAAGTACTGATTAGAATGCCAAAAAGATGTGCGAGAAGATAATATGATCTCAAAGTCAGCAAGGTTTTTAGCACAAGAATAATATATATATATACACATACACACAGAAAATGTATCTCTTTAAACCAACTTAGATTTTCCTAGACAAATGATCTCTCAATCCAAATAATTCAGTAGCTACCTTTAATACCATCCCAAAATAAAAAAACCAAACATGTCAAAACATTACATGACTTCACTATTACCTACATCCATTAAATACAAAGAGTTCTGTTGATTTTTAAAATGAAAATATTTTCAAAATGAACATGATCAAACATATGTAATCATGTTACACCTGTCTTCCAACAAAAACTTTGTTTTAATGAAAAGTTTTCTAGCCAGCTGCAGTCTTAATATACCATTTTTGAAGAGGGCACATAGATATGCTATTACATAGTACCTTCTCCATCTCTGTTTACTGTGGCTTACCAAATATTCTCATCAGCTAAAGATCAGACACATTTCCCAAAAAGCCACTGTTATTTTTCTTGTCCTATCCAGCCTTAATGCCCCACTATTTCATATTAAAGAGAAGACAGGCTTGCCATCCTTTCCTCAAAGACTGGTTCATAATGGATACCAGTTCTTCCTTAAGCAGTAAGAGAGGCCATCTATCCTCACATCCACATTCCATTAGATGGTTTAGTGACATCCTTCCTCCTGTTTACAAAAAACACTCTTCCCAGTATGGCAGTCTCCGAGAAGAGTACCGATTGCTTCTCCTACAATCTTTGAAATGAAAAACATGCTGCTTTCACATAACACCATCAAGCAAGGAAAGAGCAAACTAGACACATTTAGTCTCACATTTGTATTAGGTACTATACAGAGACCAACACTTTGAACAGCTCTAGAATAATTTATGAGAAGGAGAGCCAGAAAGTATGCCTAGGTAAATATCATTACATAGGTTTTTCCCCCCACTCTAACATTGGAAGAGTGGGTCCTACAGATATACGTTTTATTTAAAGTGAACATTAAAGCTTGTCTTTACTACACTCCAGTTTTAATAGCTAAGAGGACCAATAAAGCAAATTGTTTGATTTTTTTCCTATACTAAAATCACTATAGCATCTATACCAGACTTCTGCCAGTAGGTCTGTTCTGAATCAAGAACATGAGGTAACCTAATCCTAATAAACACAGCTGTAAAAGGAGCCTAAAATGTATTATACTGCATGTTTGTTTTACCAGTTGTGTAGAGGGTGATATATGCATATAAAGAAAAAGTTAACTAGTATATGCTGGCAGCGAGTTCCTCATGTTATACTGGTTTAATATGTCAGCATACATCCTATATCCTGTTGTAGGAATAGTGTAAGAATAAAACACACTGGAAAGCGGAAGTCATGTGAAAAGTAACTGAAAAGCAAGACACCTTAAATACACAATTTTCAGAATTACAATTGAGGAATACAGGTGTTCAAGCATGGGTAAAACCAAGTTTATATTTGAAGTGCTGAAGTTTGCTAAACAAAACATGAAAGCCAGAAGATGTAGAAGAAATACTTTTGCAAAAACTAGTAATATTTTCATTCTAGAAACAACTAATTCTGAAACTATCAGTGAAACGTTTAAGTATGCATCATATATTCACTAAGAAACACTATCAGCAAACTTGGACATTTGCTGGAGGAACTCCAAGTATGTGTCAGACTCGGAGCACCCATGAACTTAAAGTTAAGTGAAACACTTGTTGTAAGAAATGAGACATCTTTCAAGAATGAAACGGAACTTCATTTCAAGGAGTGATTCATGTTATCAGTGTTAAATTTTCTCTAGACTTAAAAATTCTAAATAAAATTACATCTGTCTTAGTTAACGCAAGGGGAAAGGAAACATGAAGAACAGAGATGGAAACAGAGGTCATAAGATATATAAGAACAAAAGTAAGCTGCTCTGGGCATGTGCATTGTTACCAGACTTTGGATGAAATTTATTGACCTTCCAGAATTTTTCAGAATTAGTTTTAATAAAAGATGTAGTATATGCTGGAAAAATGCTGTAAATGCCTTTTTTGTTTGTTTTTTTTTTTTCCTGTTAGATCCTTCTATACAAAACAAGGTAAAAATAAGTGTCCTAGTTAAAAACAATTTTCCTCACTAAGCATAGCGAATTCTTCCTAGTCAACTAAAAATAACATAACACAATTAAAACATAGTAATTGTCAGCATCACTGAACTCATGACATCAGCATAAAAAAAATCTCTAGTACAAAGACCAATAAGTAAGTAAGATCTAGGTGACAAACATATAAAGCTACACCACAATGCTGAAAGTCCTCAAGCATTACACATTTCATTCAAGCATATCCCCAAAAGCATTAGAATCAATGTGAGTCTACTTCTACACTTCATAACAATAATGCATGCTATGTATACAGGCAGGAGTAGAGAGCTTCAGTAAAATCAAAAATAAACAGGAACATCCATGGTTACACATACACATTCATTCCTTGCTTATCAAGAAGGAAACACTTATCTGCTATTATCAGCTGATTTTTCCTTCATCTCCCAGTGAGAACATTATTTAACAGGTTAGAAGAAATTGGATGCTACAACTTATCTCACCATTTCGTTCAAGCAAGTGAGGGTCAGAATGTTTCTTGCCTATATCTGCAAAAGACCGAACCAGGGGAATCCGATTGCTGAATTTTTTCTCATTCTGGTGATGGTGTCTTTTGAGAAGAGCCTCTCTTACATTCTCTCTTATGGATTCATCCAGCTGGCCAGAAGCAATCATGTTGTCCAAAACCATATCTACACAAATAATAATAATAAAAAAATCAAATTTGAAAACTATATATATAGCTATCAAATCTCTCCCTCTGCACACCTGAACACTGTAGTTGCACCAATTCATATGAAAAAATTAAATCGGGAGGGGGTGAACTTCCAGAATCCACAGTAAATTTTCAAAGACTTCCCTGAACAAACAAATGTGTAAATAAGCGAAGCACAGTTATGTGAATCTGAAGGGACAGTACTTTAGTAGCATCATTTTAAGAAATAGGTTGTTTAATATTTTGTAATTCATTTTGTCATTTACTCCAAATTTTAACTTCCACTTCCTTAAAAAAAAAGAGCATCTACATATTCAACAACCATTCACATGGGAACACATTAAGACAAACTCACAAAGGAGAACAAACTCCTTAAGACAGTCTTAATCTGGCGTTTTCTATTTTGAAAGTATAAAACTGTATTAAAGGAAAAGTTACTATGTAATAAGATGAATTCTTTATCTCCTGTCACCTTCAAATGTCCTAAGTTCCTGAGACTCCCTACCTGACACCATGTGATTCACGTAGAAGAGGAAGCATAAAACAAAAGCTAGTTCCATCTGCTAAAACCAATATGAGCTGTCAAACAACTTCAAGTTTCCAAAAGACATCTCATTGGTATGCTCAAATTCAGGAATGAATGTCTGCATATCTGAAAAAATATCTGCTGTGACTTCTTAGCTGTTGGGTTTTTTTTATTATTATTATTAACTGTACAAACCAACATAAGCCTATGTGACACACAACTTGCAAAATACATTTTATCCCTCTTAATTGATATATCAAGAACCTAACTGTATTGGTAACCTGAAATTGCATAGAGCTTTTCAGAATGAAAAAGCTGATGGTTCCAAATACGTTACAAAGTTATATGCAATGAAGTCTTTGTCACTACAACACAGATTTCTCCAGGGATTATTGGCTTTACAACACATAGCCTGTTGCTATGGCTTCTGAAAAAGAAATCCTCTCACCTTTTTTTCCTGTGTAAGCGTGAATCAAGAATACCTATTAGGTATTCATGGCTCAGGGGAACAAGAAAACATATTTGTATCCTCATTACTATATCAATGGTTGTTTTCCTATATGTTTTCATAATGGCACATAGAATTAACTGAGACAAATTCATGCAATCTCTCAATACATTCTAGTTCCACTTAACATACCTGCTATTAAAAAAAAAAAAAGATGCTTACAGAGAATTAAACAATAATTATTTTTCTTATGTACTAAGATAACTGCTAAATTCATTTATCAAAAAAACAAAACATTACATTTACAAAGCACGTATTGAACCCTCCTACTCAATAAGTCAGGAAAATAGAAAGAGAATATTCTTGAGTGAATTTCAAAGATTTCAAAAAAAAAAATTTTTTTTTGTTTCAAATAGTGCCAATGTTTTTATGTTAAAACACTTTGTCCTTCACATACATGTTGGTCAGCCCTAAGCCTTAGCATGATTCCTGATACAGCATTCCACTGTGTGGTACCTGTAGCAAGACATACCAGGAAAATTATGTAAAAATAGTCCACACAGGCATCCAGGCTAAGCAGGTATATATGAGAAAAGGTTTTCAAACCTGATTTTGTAATACCCAAAATGACCATGGTCATATGATTAGTGAGGACACTCAACATACTAGGTCAAACAATATTTACAAGATTTATTTCTGCTCACCTCTTATAAAGGTGAAAAAAATACCAGATGTGCAACACTCAACTGCACTAATGGCATCAAGTTAACATCAGCCAAGTAATGATTAATAATTATGGTACTAAAGTGCACAAATAAGTCTTACAATGTTCTGGCAGATATTTACATTTCATCTGTAGAAACAAAGACAAAGAACACATTCAGGGATTAGAACATAAAGGCAAATCCTGGGCCTCATCCTAAAATATGTAATAAAGGAGGTCCTACTCATCCAAGTGTAGCTCCTCATAAGTGAAGTTTGCAAGACCAGCCCTTTACAACCAGAGGAAGAAAACTGCAGTAAACATGCACATACCTATTTCTTCAATGTAGTAGTTTCAAGAACATAAAGAAAAACTATCAAGACATTTAAAGTTTAGATTAAAACTTAGAAATGAAATATTTCAAAAAAAGTTTTGCTGCAACCTGCTATCTCATCTAGTGCGTTTGCTCTCATGTCCAACATGACCGTCCCATTAAGAATACAGCTTCGCAGTTCAAAGAGACTATGCAGAGACAGAGTTGCTACATAAGGCTTGCTCCATCGATCACCACCATCTTCAACATCCTCTTCAAATTTTAGCCACCTGCAATGCATACGTATATATACACATATATTTGTATTTCTCCTGCAAGAGAAAAATCGGCAAATGATCCCATCCTTCCCTTTGACTTCTGTATGCCACAGAAGAGCAAAACCCACCAGCTCATACCAGCTTTCACTTTCTCAGACAATCCAATTGATTTATAGTCGCAACATCCTCATCAGGCCCTTTATCCATGCTTAACGGTTTTACTTTTCTCCCACCTTGTTTCTTTTGGTTTGAACAAGACCTGCCTATTCAAGAATTCTGATAAACTGTACAGGATCGTGCCTTGTTACTTGATTTGTATGTCTCAGTTTCAACTGTATTTTTGGATCAGAAAGCTGTCTGAAACACAGTTTAGTTTCTTAGGGTGCAAAGTCAGACATTCAAAAGTTAGGTAATGTTAATATGTGTAACTATAAATCAATCTTGATTCTGACTCACAGGCATCATGTAAGTTGAAATTCTGCAAAAATTAACATGTAATACTATAACTAGTGGTACTGAATACCAAAGAATGTATTACAAAGCATATGTAGAGGGAAGCAATTAGACCTGCACTGGGCAAAAATAACTGTGACATCCTCTAATGTTCAGGCATGCAACTTTGCAAAAAATTAACCAACTACTACCTAAAAAGAACATAAGTAAATACTTAACTTTATTTAAATTTTTTCAAGAGAAAAAATTGACACTAATGTATCAGCAATAATAGAGCAAAGCAATTCCTGAGACGGTAGATACTGCGCTACAAAGCTCAACCTCTGTATTCATATCCAAATATAATTGTACCTTCCAAAATGCTTGGCAAAATCAGCCTTCAGTAAATCAACACAGCACCAATAAGAATTTAAGAGTCTCTTGAGACACCATATTGACTGTTCCAAAGTTGGACAAAAAGAATAAGTGTTTTAATTTGTTGAACTTGAACTGAGTAACTAACTCCTATAGTTCATGAAAATTCTAAGCTTGACCTGGCTTCTCTGAAATAGGATCACTAGAAGAAATACCTTGAGACAATCTGCTTTTTGTTTACCTAGCAGTTTCTTTCCATTCATATTCTTCTCCATCTCTGAAGCAAAGTTCATCCATTTCAGTGAAGAGATCATGGGGAATATGTTCATCATCATCTTCAGTACCCAGGATAAACTGCACTCGTTGGGATGGCGTGTCTTGAAGAAAAGGAGAAAAACAACAATTAAAAAAAAAAACCATTATCTATTGCACGGGAAACAACATAACAGTTAAACTTTCTGCTCTCAGTTAGAAACATGCAGCACAATATTTTCATAAAGAGAGGACAGGAACAAAACAAATGCAGAAGTTTCTTGAAAAGGAAGCCTTTTAAAAATTTTACATTTTTTCTGAAAACAAAGCAAAAAAAAATCTGGAGAATTATGTATGCATCCTAGTAACATAATTACATACTTTAAGCTCTTCTGTAGATCAGTCTTATGAAAACAAACATTAACAGCAAAATTGGTAAGGAAGTAAAAATTAATATACCAAAGGGCTAGAAACATTGTTTTCACCTTGGGAAAAAAATAAATAAATAAATACCATCATTACACAAACATTAAGGGGGAGAAGGGGGACTGGCAGAAATAAATAGCCCAACTTTTAGACTGGTTGTGCCCTCATAAGAGAAATAGTTCAACATGCAAAACAGCTGATTTTGTTGCTGTTGCTGGTGTTCTATATAGTGGGTGCCCAGGCACTCTCATTAAAGACAGCAGGTTTTTCAACAACCTGTTGCTGCTTACGTATGATGGAAGAGAATTAATAGCTTTTTCTCATTGCATGGTTGGAGCACTGAACATGAGTGTAAATTAGCATAAGAAAGTAGAAGCTAAACAGCTAAAACGTTGAGGAAATATTTAACTTCTCATAGTATACTGCCTAGTAAAACAGGCTAAGTAATAATTCTTTACAACAAAATTTAACCATCTTTACTGAACAAATATTACCAGTGCACCTCACTGCTATGAGAGAAATTAGGGGAGGAAAAAAAAAACACACAAGAAAACATGTATTTCAGCAATATGATTAAGTTATAATACCTATATCCAGATCTTGTTTCAAGGGAAAACTGTCAATGTATGAATTCTATAACCTAGCAATCACCAAAGTATCTACACAACACAGTAAGAAAAAAGAAAACTAATTAAGAATTCCTCCCCTTCTTTTCTTTTTAAAAGAAAAATGTTTGCCGATATTTCTAGTAAACTTTTCTCAAACGATATTTTAATATAAAAATAAATACACTTTAAAGCCAAGGCTAAACAGTTTTTTGTAAAAAGTCTGTATTAAAATTGAAAAGTCAAATAAAGAGTAAATGACTGCATTACAGTTGACTACAGTGTCTTAAAAGTCAGTTTATGCAAACATGCTCCGCTACAGTGTTTTCAGTAAACTGCTGCCCCCGCCCCCTTTTTTTTTTTTTAAAGGCTACATACTATTTTACTATAATCATGCTGTGAAGATGATAAAAAAAAATAATAATAATAATAATAATAATTTCCATGGGACTTTTCCAGAATGCTCTTCTCTGCAGTACCAGAATATTTCAGGCCTTTTATTGTCTCAATATCACACAAAATATCTAAACAACCAACCCTCAATTAACCACAAGCAGCTTATTTAAATGCAGACCACCCATGGTATGATAAAGGTACACCAGAGCTGGCTCTACCTGGAGCCAGCCAAACTGTGGCAGTGCTATAAGCACAGGCACAGAACCACAGGAACAGGGCAGTATTACTTTAGGAACCAAACCAACTGCTGCCGTAACACCACTTTCAGGAAGAAAGAAGCTTGAACTGTTCATCCCTGGGACTCCAACTGCCATGTTTCAGGAATCAAGAGCATGATACAAATGCTTTGCAGTAAACACCACATAGAGTCAATGAGAGGTGAGCAGAGTTTAGACTCAATTTGGCCTCAACAGAGCTGATTTAGATCTGCATCTTTTTTCAGTTGAGAGTTTAGTAGCCTAGGAACACTACTTTGTCTTTCTTTATGTATCAATGTAATTTATGATCGCCTGGCAACTAATAAGATCATCTCCAACATCTTTTCTCCAATAGTTTCAACTGAGAAAGTCTCCCCTCCCCCCCAAAAAAAAGAATTTTTCAAAGGAAAAAAAGTTCCAGAAAGCATGAAATTTTATCCTGAAAGGACATGACACAGTTCTGTTAAAACGAGTATATTAGCTCAAACAAGGGAAAATCTGTACTTCCACCTTAGGGCAATGCCTAATCTGCAGTGTTCAGTAGAAGTTCTTTCAACTGTACGCTGTCAAAATGATTCCAATCTATTTTCCAAAATAGTACACTGTATTAAAATACACAGAATAGTATTTCTGTTTTTATTCTGGATTACTCATTTTATCTCAAGGACAGGTCAGATCAACAGAATTTACTGCCCAGAGACAGGAAATCCAGGTAAATCTCAATTTTTTAATTGTTATTTTGTTCCTTGAAAATCTTACTCTCACAGCTGCTGGATCTGAACACAGGGTTGTATGCTTCTAGTACAGAAGAAAGATCACCTTTTAGATTCAGACGTGACATCTGAATCGCTAGTAAACGCCAATCAAAATTGAATTTTTGTTTTGCAGTGCCTTTCTGGCACGTGTAGTCTTCTACTAAAGCTCTGAAATAAGCTCTTGAATACAAACAATATTCATTATCCACAAAGATCTACAGGAGACTGTCCTAAATCCAACATATCCCAAGAATTCTACCACATCATATATATCAGAAAAATCATCCCAGAAGAGAGAAGTGAGTTTCTGTCTATTTAATGTTACTTGCTACTTTGGAACCTGTAAAGCAACTCTACGAACATACGAGCAAATGATAATAATTTATATTTTGGAGGGAAAGCTTTAAAGGTGGATGAAACCTTAAGAATTGAATGAGAATGGTAAAAGGAGATTTGCTGCCAAAGTATTCCCATTTGGGAACTTCTTTGTTTCAGAGAACTGCCCCAGGTAGAACACGATTCTAATCACAGAGAAGTGATAGAGAACAGCAAGGTGTCCACACATGAAGTAGCACAAAATTATCTATTACACTGTAACTTTTTCATTCATTATACAGTCTAGGAATAAAAGGGTTTTTTGAAGAAAAACTCCCAAAAGCAGTGTCCAGTACTTGCATTTCAGAGAATAATATGACAGAGTCATTATCTCTTGTAGAAGATGTGGGGGAAAAAACAAAAAAAATCCAAAACTAGAATTCAGGAGGCAGTAAAATCCCTTACTGTTAGTAATGGACTGCAGGAAGACCAAAGTAAATATTTTAATAGAACATGGATCACATTAATAGAACATGGATCATATTACCACAGCAAATCCTGATTTGCAGTCATCATACTCTTGAAAGTCTTCAGTGACAAAAGGAAGAATATAAGGTTACAGAATCTGAAAAGAAGTTATCTGTAATATCAGTAATGTGTATCTTTTTATGCTAAAGGACAATATTATGAACCTCTAGTCTAACCTTCTATTTAATGCAGGCCGTCAGACATTCATTCAGACACCTGGATGAAGCTCTTATGATTGGATAAAATACAGCCACAAAATCCTTGACTGATTGTAGGTAGAAATACATAATTTTAGTAAGAATAAAACAAAGAGTACAAACAAACAATGTTCAAGCACAGAGTAACTATTACAGGCTTATTTTTAAGCGACACAACCCACACAACAGATTTCTTACCATAAGATGGGGATTCTCGACCATCCTCTCTGTCAGTTTCTTTTTCTTTTTTTCTTCTATGATGCCTGTGCCCACGATGCCTGTGCCGTCGACGGCCCTGCTTTCCAAATGGGACGTGAACTCCAATATAGACAGCTCTGTGGCCTTTCAAGAAAGTGCAAGGGGGAACAATTAAATGAATCGAACAAAAAACAACTTCTTGCACAAATTTAGTGTTACAGTCAAAAAGATTAGAGTTTGTCAAAGTCAAAAATAAATCCAAAAGTTCTTGACAAAACCATCTTTATTGGACTAATATTACCCTTTGCTTTCTGTCTTTGCCAAGTGTCAAGGAATTAGTGATATACTGATTTCCGCAACCAGTTGAACAAGAACAAGCTATGACCCATTTTAAGAATTCAGTTATGAAACAAGGAATATAGAAACAATCTTGATTCTTGGATCAAGAATCTGGAAGAAACTACTTGATAAACACCAGGGAAGTGTTAGTAAAGCTGAGAAATTACACTCCTTTCTTTTTCTAGGAGTCAGAATATCAGGATTGTGACTACAATGGGCAAAATGTAATCTCACAGTTCAGTTTATGAACTTTGTTAAGAAACTGCCCATAATTTAGAATCTGGAAGTAATTTTCTATGGTTGAATGAATTGCCAGTAATTCCTTGAATATCATATGAAGCATCCAGGTGACCCTGACACTAAAAAATACCATTAATTTAATACCAGTTTAAGAGCCTAACAGGCAGTTGGAAACATATGTCCAAAATCACACAAGTGACGCGAAAGGGTTTTTTTTTTTTTCTATTCTAGAAACTTTAATAAATTTAGATAGCACATCCTCAAATGAAGATATACAGGTCTTTAAAAGGATGGAAAAAAAACATAGAAAAAGAAAAAAATGTTACAGAAGGATAAATGCATTCCTGTAGCATTTACTTTGAACATATTATTTTTCCTTTGACATTTCACATTAAGGCAACACAATCACCAACAACTTGACAACAGAAATCCATCAACTGACTGTTACGAACATATTTCTAACATGCCTCCTGTAAATGGAGTTAGCCTATACAAAAACCTTTTCAATTCCTTTTTAAACAAACAATCTCAGGAAGACACATTAGCTACAAGCCTGGAGGTTAACAGCAAAACTTTGTTTCATACTATTTAAAAGAGTTATTACAGAAGACTGACATTAACAAAAGGAAAAGGAAGCGGTTTTCCAGCTCTTAGAGCTGCAAATTCAGCCAATTTATAAAAGCCAAGCAAGCCCTAGGAGTTGTGACTATATATATGCAAGGATGTGCATATATTAGATTAAGGATATTGAAAAATTCTAACCATTACAGAACTCCACCACCTCCTTTAAAGAAATAAAAAGCAGTAGTATGTGTAACTTGTCTTCCAAAACAAAAATATCTGTGAGTTCAACTAACAAGAGACATAAAATTTTATAAAATAATACTTTTACGGTGACACAAAAGGAAAGACTAAGAAAAAAAAAAAAAATCAGTAATGATACATAAGTTCAATGTTTAATTAATTTGATCAGGATTCCCTTTCAAATTACAAAGCCTGATTCTTGACGCACTTCCAACACTGGTTTTAATTAGAGTCGACTGACTGGGACTATGACCAATTCTGAAAATAAGCCATATTACAAGTGATTTGTTTCCACGTAAGAGTGAAAAACAATTTCTTGAAGTATTCATCAGTCCCAATCGTAGAGAGAAACTTTTCTTTTTCGTTTCTTCTAAAACAAATACTCAGCCCCTGCTAAGAAGCCTAAGAATGCACCAGTGACTGTTTCTTGAGTTAAGAAAGTGAACTTTTTTGGTATTGAACTGATATACGAACAAAGAGATTTCTACTATTACCTAGGAAGTCCAGAATTGCTGCTATTGGGTATACTACCAAGATTGCACATGAACATGTTGCAGGTATACTCAACTCCAAAAGACAGGTTAAAATTGCATAATAAGAGTTAGACAAGCTCAGTCTTGATTCTAACTCCACATAGAAAAGCACTGAAAGGCCTTTTAAAAATAAAGACAGCTGAATTAAGTAGGTCTATGTTCCCTCAGCATCATTACTCAGGTAGGAATAATCAAAGATGAACAGATAAAGATTAGTTAATAGTACAATTTGCAAGAAAATGAAAACCAGGATTTTTTTCCTTCATTCCCAGTCAATTTGACAAAACTATTAACAGTTCTCTTCACCCCTGCCAAAGCCGCCAGGAAGACTAGCAATAACAGGAATGGATAAAAAGTTAACTCTGAGAAGTCTGACATTCATATTACTTGCACCAGTGTTATTTCTAAAAGGAATGCCAACTTTTTACTTGAGTATTGTTTTTAAAAGCTTAAAAGGTACAACTACATGACCTTCAAACCTTCATTCACACAAACATCTGTACCATCCTACTGCTCTCAAGCAAAGCTTGTTACAGAATTACTTTAAACCAATAATCAATAGATTTAGTAGACTGCCTGATACTAAATTTAGTAATACAGAACTCCAGAGACAATTGTTCATTTTAATCTAACATGACTTTATCCAAGCTTAGCTGTACAAATCCACCAAGGGTATTTACTATTTAAGGTCATTACCAGTATGAAACAAATTTAAATGTAAAAGTCTGCTACATGACTCAATCACATGGTTGTTCTCATCCACAAGTCAGTTTATATAAAGGAGAAGTCCTATAATACTGACAAACAGAGGAGAAAACTTTGTTTAGGTTTCTGAATTCCTCCCCACAGCCACTAAGAAAATGGTAATAGAAGACTTCTGAAGTCCTGGAGAGATCAAAAACATGCATTCAAAAATGCTCTGATGTGGAAATTCTGAAAGCACAATTTTCACACAGAGCTTTCTTTTTTCTAATAATCATTTTCTTAACTAGAAGCCTTGTAAACTTTATACAAAGAAGTACATGCTTCCCCATGCTAACAAGGGAATAATAAGGAAAATCAAGTTAATAAGTATGTGAAAGAACATTATACATTTTCGTGTCCTGTTGCTTAGAAATCTGAACTGCAGAGATCACATATTAGTTACAGTTGTAAGCAACATCTGGAGGTCATCTGGTCTCACTCAAAGCAAGACTAACTTCAAAGTCAAAGCCATTTTTGGATCAGGTTACTCAGGATGATAGCCAGTCAGGTTTTGAGTATCTCCAAAGGATAGATAATTCCACAACCTCTCTGGGTAGCCTATTCCAATGTTTGACCACACCCTCAGTGCTAAGTTTTTCCTAATATCTAATCATAATTTCCCATATTGCATCTTGTGCCCATTCCCCCTTATCCTTTCACTGTGTGCCTCAAACAACAGCATGATGCCATCTTTTCCATAAGCTTCCAGTAGTCAGCTGAAGACAAACTTTAAGACAAGAATTATTATTTTTCAAATATCTTCAGATAATAATCTGAAGACAGATAAATTATTTTACATGGAAGCCTTTATTTAAATAAATAATGTTTAAATGTTTTAATCCCTCTTCAACAGGGAGCCTTCCACTATGCAAAACCTGGAGGATCTGCATGTGAGATCCTGATCTGTTCCATAAAACAGGCAAAAAAGCAGTTGTGAAAGAAAGCTGCATGCTGTTAGGTGTCTTCTAACTCATATCTCCAAACACACTACCCTAGTAGGAAGCATTTGAAATCCATCATCATCTCATTCTTCAAGGTTATTCCCAGTACATCACAGAAAGTACCTGAATGTTCAAAAAAGTAAGCTCAGTGCTATTAATTAGCACAACTTCTAGCTTCTCTATCATAGATCCACTCAGAAGCTAGAAGCAACACAAACAGGAAAAATAATCTTAGCTGGACAGAAGAGGTAGAGCAAGAGCAAGCAGATCCTGTCACATCCCAAAGAAGCTTAGACTCCAACGGTCCTTCCCAAACACTCTCTGCTGTAGAAGATGAAACCTAAAAACAATTAGAAGATGAAACCTAAAAACAATTAGAATCCTCTCCTCCCTTTTTTTAAGCCAATTCGTTCATATTAGTTACTTGTTTTATTAAGTCCAACAAGTAACAGAGAATTCACTGAAAATACTGTTATGCTAATTCTCCAATTTTCTAATTAAAAGTAATGTCACATTTCTGGAATATTCAATTAAATGTACAATTTAATGTTGACAGTAAAGATCGTATGAGACACACATATTTCAAAATAAACGATTTTATTTTAGCTTATTTTATGAACTTCTCCCCCACAAAAAGCATTCCAGAAAGAGTCAAATCATTTTCCTATGGAATTAATGTAATAAAAGTGAATACAAGTGTTTCAGCATAATTGCCTAGATTATGCAAGGATGAAGTTACTACAAAAAAAGCCCTATTATCATCAAGGGTTTTTGCTATTTTTTTCCTCATGTTTTTTGTTAAAGACCAAACACCTTCTAAGTAAAAAAAGAATGATTTGACAAATAATTCTTTCTTGCTTTCAGAATAAAACAGAATCAAATTTTCTAACAAAATCTGTATAAAGGAATAAAAAATAAATAAAATAAAAACCTATTTCACAGAACAGTTACATGTCTTATCTGGAGTCTACAGTTTCTCCACAATGCAGATTTTAGAATCTCTTAGAATTTCTGTTCCCTATCCTAGATTCTTCCTATTACTCCTAGTAATTAAGTGCATCCAACAATATGGTCTTTGTCTAAAATATTTGGACAGATAAGATTGAAACACGTAATCCAAAATCTTTATTTTATATGCACAGCACACGTTAAACAGTTCAGTAGGAAAGAATGTTTTCCTACTACACAATGAAAGCCAGCATCATACTATGCTGACTGGCAGAAGCAGTAAATACCAGAACTCTCCCCATACACAGAAGTGGGTTTCTTCTGCAGACTGAACTAACTGTGAGTTGGTAGTGGCAGTCATCAGAGAAAAATGTACTGAATATTTGTATTTGACACAATCAGCGACATTCGAGAAGGCATTATCAGTAATTACATTAGACATGCAGGTACTAACTGTAATAGGAAAAGCTTAGTGCCAGCTGACAGAGCTACAGAGGGATTCTGGCACTGCATGTGCCTTGCAGGTCTTTGTGGCCCACTGCCAGCACTGATATCTCTTGTCTGGGAAAGGAGCCAGCACTTGGTATCTGAGAGAGGTGGGGGGAACTAGCTGCCCTTGTAATGTGCAAAGCCAGCCCAGAGGTGGGCCCCACCACCTTTCTGAGCTAAAGGTTCTTCTGCAAGCCTGGCTCTCTCGCAGTGCTCAGGAGAAAAGGATACACAGAAGAGATCATTTCCAAAAGAGCTGTTTTTGTTGGAGGGGAGAAAACCTTGAAATTGGCAATTCAAGAAAAAGTTCCATTAAGATCAAAGGTTGGCCCTTTGTCGACTATAATAACGAAATCTGTATTGCAAGCCCTCCTCAAGGCTTTAATGAACTGTAAGAAACTGGGATTCCATATTCATAACACCGTACTTGTACAGCATTTCAAAAGAAACATTTGCAAGAAAAAAATGCTTCCACTTCATCAATAGGTCAAACATATTCTTGTTACAAATTTGATCACATACCTCTCTCCTACAACTATTGCACCTGTTTTTATAAGGACTAATTGAACCATCCCCATGAAATGCATCTATTTCCTGATGCTTGTAAGTTATAAAAATATTACAGAGAATCTTTCCTCAGGCAAGGGTTACCTTTTTT
>NW_020447619.1:1349138-1363757 GCF_003343035.1 Apteryx rowi
AATAGACGGAAATCAAACTCAAAAAATCTCACACTTTAAAAGCTTTAATTATTATGAAACATTAGCTTTCAATGAATTGCAAACGGAGACAAAAGTCATCCATTCAGCAAGAGTTCTGACATCCATCAAATCATAGGTTTACCCAGTTTTTGGAACATTTGATTTTAAAAGGACTAAAAATGGAAAGATAAATGTTATAGAAAGCCATCAAGAAACAACAAGCTGTAGAATCCAGCAAGCTTCCCGTTTCTCCCACCACATTTCTGATATTTTAGCTTGAGTGACCTTGGGCCACCAACTTCATTATAAATGTTAAGTTTCAGTTGGTGCTGTCTCATTCAACTTCAGTTTTATGGCCTGATTAGTTGAACAACAATTTTACATATTTTTCAGACTATGAAACTCCAGTTATGTATTTTATGTAGCCGTTGGTCAGAACAGAAATACATAAAGTTCTCTCAGATAAAGAAGTCTGCAAACAACCAATGCATTAGGCCACATGTCAAACTTTTAAAAAGCCTTGCTTCCATCTTAGTCTATTTTACATTTAATATCTGTTTTACATCTTTATGCAGAAGGCAATTAGGTTGTTTGAATAGTGTTTGTTTTAAAAACACAAAAAAAATGTTTTAAGAATAAATGCTAAAATTAGCAGTTTCCCAAAATGGATTTTAAAGACTTTTGCAAAAGCAAAGTTATTGTCTGCTGCAGATGTTCTCATGAAGTAACTTGAACAAGTTTAAATGCTGAATCACGTTAGTTGTACTGTCTACCCACCAGTCAGAGTTGTTAGGCTTTGGCTGTTGGGGTGGGGGGTTGAATATTAGGTAATCCAGCCTAATTTGTCAGAAATCAGAAATTGTAGCAGTTCAGGTGTATTTACATTCAGTATTGTCTCCTAGCTCTAAAGGAAAAGCAGTTACATACTGAAAAATTATGCTCTGCTGCATCACTTCCTTCAAAGATACATATACAGATTCATACACAAATGTTCTACCTTAAATTGGCTGCATAAGAAGGGAAGTATAGCTAAAATGAATTGTATTATTCCCTACTCATGTATTCCATTACCCATGCAGAAGCCACTGAAATTACTGGTCTAGGCTTCCCATAGAGCAAAGGACTGATTGTAATATTATGTAAATCAAAGTCATTACAAAAGCTGTTTTCTCTGAGCAGATTTTCCTGATTTTAAAGTGGAATAGAATATCATATGCATTTCTTAATATTATACAATGCCTTCTTAAATGAAAATAAAATCAAACCAGGAATACTACCTTTAATATAATAAATGACTTGAGATATACACAAAAGCTGGACTTAGTTTCAATATGAATACTACTACTCAGTCCAAAAGACCACAAATTTGGATAACATCTTCTTTAGCAAAACACAAAACATCCTGTCACCAACCATTAATAAACTGAGGTATGCAGAAGGGTTCCTCAGCTGTTGAGACCATTCTTTAAATAAGAAAGGTCTCAAAAAACAGCAGTGGACACTTGCTAATATTAAGAGGATCTCTTTGTAGAATAATGAATAATTTCCCTTAAAGAAGAAGGTATCAAAACTACTAAAATCTTTTTTTTTTTTTCTTTTTTTTTTTAAGGCTTATACAGTAGTTATTTAACCAGGAATAAGAATTTTGGGGGTGCACTCTCTTATGCTTATTTTTATACTCCGTTCTTGCTAGGCTACCATGAAAATTTTTCATAAAGTGAAAAAATAAGCAAAAATTCTCTTGTCTCAAGTAATTTCTTGAGAGTTTCATTTGCCAGGAGTTTACAGTATGTCTTTCTAGTAATTTGTACGTAATTTAGCACGCAAGTAAAAAGTAATTTGCAAGTAGTCTGCTTTGTACATTTTCAGTAATTTTAAGTAGTCTGTTTTGCAGAATCAAAAACAACTTCCAAAAAAACTGTTCTGGAATTTAGAAATAACCCCCTGCCTCTAAAAATCAACAATATACTATTATGTCTACTTGTTATTATAAATTATAAAATATATTATAAATTACATCTACTTGTTTTGGGTGCCCTATTGAGTTTTATGTCCGTATTAACAGGTTGCCAACTTTTTCCTCCAAGCTGAAAATCTGTAAATACTTTTGATGGCATTTGTTAAGGATTAACTATAGTGATGAGCACCACAGAAGAGCTCAAGGGGAAAATTGTTCTTTCTATACAGAAGTGTGAATATTGCACAATGAACAGRACAAGAAGTCACGTGGAACTTGTCTGTGAACTGTGTAATGCAGAATTCCCATGGCAAAAAATTTATGATATTGTGTGACTGTAAATTTTCAATGTACATATGACAAAGGTGTAGCGATGCAACCCAATTCCAACATTCACTTAATCAGGATTGCATTAAGAATCATGTTAGGAAAATATCTTCAATTTTTTGATTTATAGAGAAGAGCTGGGAACAGCTAACTTATTTATTTCTTATTGATAAGGACAAAAGAATTATTTTGCACCAGCTGTTAGTGTAGCTAGTGCAAGTGAACACTTTGCTGATGCTAAGGAAAACTCAGACCATGTCTAATATATCTGACCAGCTATACTGTGTCTGAATAGACATGCTTTTGCTTACTGTCAGTTTAATTCCAATTGAGTAGCTGACAGACCTTTTCAATTCAGAGGTATCATTAAAGAGGATGGATGAAAGGCAGTCTGCAAGAATCATTAATAACCATCCTAAACTACTTTTGTATTGAGAAATAGTTACACATCTTTTTTTTTCCACTTTTTGATCACATAAAGGATACACCTTCATGAGGAACAGGTTTTCAAAATTCTTTTTTCTGTTAAACAGGGTTCTTTTCTGGGCCATTATGGGGTCTTTTAAAGGCTCAAACATTCATTCTGTAGTTTGAGAACCATGAGAAACCTGTTCTGTACTGCCTGTCTAAATTAGTACAGCTTATTACAGAACATAAAAATGTAAATACTAAGCACATTTTTTTAAATGTCAGCAGCTACAATAAGTTCTGTTACATTACTTCTGTTTATGTTCTCCTGTACAATTTGTTCTCTTGGAAGGATTTTACAGGAAGTATTCAAGAGCTTTAAATAGTGGCAATTTAGAAGCATCTAAAAGGTAGAATATTAATCTTGGCACCTGAAAAAAAAAAAAACTTAAATTAGCGGTACATTCCACTACAAGTTGTAGCAAAAATTCTCTTAGTTCCCCAAAGTTTCCTCATAATACTGAAACAGTTTCTAGCTATTCACAATGCATTAAACTTCAATACACTTGTACAGCAAGTTTTCTACTTCAATATACAATATTAACTTCTAGACAGAAAAAAATGCAGGATTATTTATTACTTATTTTTATTAACTAAGATTAACTGAAAAGCACAGCTGCTTTTTTAAAGGAAAAATAAGGCTTTAAGCCATCAAGGAAGGTATCAGAGATAATAGGGTCACTTGAAATGTAAACACTACTTACACCTGCCACAGGATAGTGAGAGTACAGTAACTACTAAATCATCTTAACTCTTGAAAGCTGCTTCTTGGATTTATGCCACAGAAAACTAGTCTACTGAGACAGATATTCCTGACCCAGGATTGCTTCTGCAGCAAGACTTTTGTTATGTGTAAACGCCTTATCTTTACTACACTGGTAACTGGTCTACTTTAAGAATAACAGATTAAATCTCTTTTCCCTTAGGCTGGATCTTGTAAATACATCTAGAAATCAAGGTGAAAAACTAAGTACTCATTAAAAAAGGGGGGGGGGGGGACTGAAAGCCTGGCACTATCAAACCAAACAAAGCAGCTCAAGTTTTAGAAAGCTTTGCTCATATATGGTTAATAAAAATAAATAATAATAATAAAAAAACTATTTGGGTTTTTCTTTCCTCCTCCTTTAAAACAGCATGAAATACTTCTGCCAATGTTATTCTCATCTTACCTCCACTCCTCCCTTACTTTATTATTATTCTCATTCATTGCAGCTAAAAGAGTTCTACAGCATCAAACCAGCCAACATTAGTTTGTACAGGCTTTAAATACGTCAGGTTAAATAACACCTGCCACTGCTGGCTCTCAAAGGTGCAAGTGGCTGCTTCACATCATACCTGACCTGAATGAACTGCTTGCTGCCTCTCCTTGAAAGTGAATTAACACACACTTCTGGAGAGGTTCCAAATTCCTAGAGCTCCTTTTCACGTCACAAGAGATGAGCTGGAAGAACAGACTGAAACAGTTTCAGATCTTTAAACTTAATGCTAAATAGATCTTCCTATGCCTACAAAAAAAACTTTCAGAAGTCAGTAAAGAAAAAATACTACTATCTGGAGTTTTCTAGTGATTGCAGCCAACAATTCCATTTTTCCCCTTGTGAGATTTTAATACAGGAATTAAAAACCAAAAAACCCACATATTTATTTCTATCATCGTAGCTTATAATTAATGCTCTCCTGAAAGAGGAGCTCTAGAGTTCACATAAATTTATCATCTAAAACACCCTGAATTTAAATAAACTCTGTTGATGAAACTCGCAAAAGAAAATATGCATAGAAGTTATTAACTGTACTTACATACCTTTTTCTTTCATACAGGAGAGGGAAAACTTCTTATTCTCACTTTGGAACATTTTCCACTGACAAAAATCAAAATACACGCTGTTCCTCCTCTTCCCCACTCTACCATCCAAAAGACTGATTTTCTTACAAATAATTAAGGTACTACAAGAATATGTATTATCATTACCAAAAATAATTCCCACTTAAGTGTGAAAATGTGTGCCCGTCTGACACTTCAGATACTAGAGAAGAATCCTACTGGAATACATTTTTCTTGTCAGATGTTTCTTACTAGTCATTTGTTTAACACCTGGATAGCCAGCCCTCTCTTGGGTTAGAGAATTCCACTTGGTGACTCCAGAGAGAGCCAGAGGTAGCCAAAGAAAGAGGCAAGGCTGCATGGCTAAGAGCAAGGTGAGTACAGTGAGATCTCATCTCCTCCTTTCAACAGCAGTTAGGTTGACTCAACTGCTCTTGAAACAAAAGGTTTGGTTCTACCTTAATTTATTCTTTGGCCACCTAAGACAGGGCTATTTTCACATGCAGTAATACAAGTGAGTTTAAACTGTTTCAAGCAGTTTTAACTCCTGCTTTGTCAGCCAGTACCTTGTGTCATCACTGTGTTGTACTGGCTTAAGCATTCCTGTGACAGGGCTAAGAAAGAGACTGGGAAAGGGATCTGGCTGCACATTCCCATGTCATTCTTTGTGTTGAAGCATTGCAGCTGTTCATGCTGCCGCATGGTGAACTACTCCATGGTGAACTACTCCAGCCGAATGCCTGCTTCCTCTTAACCCTTTCCTCCCTGCAACACACACATGCTTTTCCTGGGTCCTCTTCCAGACAAAAGCAAGAGATGGAAACGAAGGAGGAAAGAGTTTAAACCTGCACTGAAGATTTAACTGCAGAAACAGACATGGCAGTGGTTTCAGTAGCTTAACTTTATCTAAATGGGCAGTGTTGCAACCTCCATCTCTTCTCTTCCCAACCTTATATTCCCACTTCCTGCCTCCTCTCAGTATTGGCCCACATCCATCTATGTAGCAAGTTGTTTCAGGGTGCTCAGCTGATGAGGTTTTGTTATTATTTTCCATTGTCAGGAGTGTTTCATGTTCTGCTAGCTTAACACATTTAACCAGGCTTATCGTATGGTCAGACAAACAAAATTGTCAGTTCAAGACAGAAAGCAGGAACACACTGAAAGGAACAGAGCAAGAGTACGATGGCAGTAGCAACAGAAACTTTAAACYGAGTCACTTTAAACTTTCTAAATCACTTTCTAATCACTTTAAACTGTCTAAAGCGAAAGCAACCTGAAGTCACCTTTCCTCAGCTAGAAACAGCCTCTATAATGGCTCTCCACTATGCAGTAGCAGTAAGAGTCAATCCCTTCAGAAAGTACTACTAAATGTATTTACTGATAGTCTTCTAGCATTTTGCAAGTGTTAATTAAGCTTTAGAGCAGTCTATGTGAAAGGCAAATAAATAAGAATTTAACATTAGATCTCCTTATTTTTTCCCTCTGGCATCACTAAATACCATCCAGGAATTATCATGCCTGTCTACTTCCTTTTCAAGCTAGTAAGAAATTAAATCTTAGATCTGACATCTAATATTGCATTTTGCTATATGAAACTGACTCAACTCCATTTTTCTGCTGAGTGCAGGATTTTGAGTCAAATAATGAAGACTGACAGAATTTCATAATAATTTTAACTGATTGCATACTGAGGAATTTACAATTCACTATGGAACTAACAGCACTGTATCTGCTTACACTGTCAGTATTTAAAGTGCATTATTACAGCCACAAGGACACTCAACTTTCAGAAAAGAAAACAAATACCTTCTCCCCACTCCCCAGCCTCCACTCTCCCACTTTTGATTCTGCAGGACTTTACATCCCTCGTGCTGGGAAACAACTTAAATACCAAGAGCAATCAGTTTTTCAAAATTACAGCCTGACTGATAACCTCAAAAGTAAAGCTTTCCTTGGAGAGCTGTTTCATAAACAGTTTTTTGGGTTCTTTTTAAATAAATTTTTCTGTGACAGCTCTGAAAACCAATGAGTATGTATTAGCATGCTTAATGACCATAAAAAGCACAAGTCATCTGCAGTTCACTAGTTTTATTCCTAGAATTTCATGCTGGCCATAGAATTCTGATTCTTTTTAGTGACACAGGTTGCGCTTTATGGAAAACAAATCTCTTATCTTGAAGCAAAAAATGTATGATTTTGAACAAGCAAAAAAACCTCCAAACTTACTCTCTAGCTCTTCTTTTTCAAAGTTTGTGTTGATAGTAGAGCTGATTTTGCCCATATCCACAACAGCTTCTTCATCGTGACCCTGAAGAAACAAGACCATGAGTTTAAATTAAGAAAACTCAATTAAAACTAAATAGAACTCTGTTTTTTAACAATATAATTTGTAATAATCAATCTTTCTTTAAAAAGTTCTGCATTTACCAAACTTGAAATCTTAAATATTAAAATCCTGACACTGTTTGTCAAAGAGCTCTCCAACATAATAGAAGCTCAACTCAAACTGAGAAAGCAAATGTCACACCTATCCAGTTCCTCAAAACATTACCCTGTACTGATGGAAAATGTCCTACTACTTGTAGAAAACAATGTGGTTAAAACTAGTAAGCTATATGTCATAACATTATAGAGCAAAGTATGTCCTTAATTACTTGTTTAGATTCAACAGGGAAGATAATTCTTAACTTTTTGAAGACCTTGAACAAAAATAATTGCCAATATATTTTTGAGATGCTCCTAGAAGTTTAAAAATAGACTCAACTGTCCTGACTGAAGGCCAGAAGATAGACAAAATTCACTTTAAATTCTGGCTGGTATCACAATAAATAGAGAAGAGGGGAAAGAAAGGGGCACACAACACAAGTTGGACAGCTTGAAAAACTCACAAAGTAAAAACTGTCTACAGAAACCTAAAACCATTTAATTTAAGAATACCAGCAAACAGAATCTAAAATTGTTATAATGGAAAAACAGAGAGGAAATTCACCTGAACTCTAAATGTCATGGAATTTCCTTTTGCAAAGCTCTTGATTTCACCTTTTCAAGGATCATGATAATCATTTCAGGAGTAGAAAAAACATAAGAATGGAGAGTTCTAGAAAGGTGACGTAATTTTGCCACTACTGCCGCACTACTAAAGCGGAGATTTGCACACCTTAGAAAATAATCAAAACTCTTCAACACTCCAGACAATGACAAATGACAATTTCATGTGATTAAATCAACGTCATGTCTGATGGGCAAATCTGTAAAGTGTTATAAGGACCTATTACAACAAAATGGCAGAAGTTTAGGAACTATCATATTAATAAAATCTAATTGAGATAGGGAAAAGAAAAAAAAGTGAGAGGTGCTCCCTCCTTGTCTTCCTACACATCAGAACAGGATTCAAAAGCCTTCTACAATCCCATTTCAAAATGTAACTGGTATCTGTCACCTCTTTGATTACTGTTTCTGGAGGTAGGGGGAAATAATTGCGGGTGAGTCCTAGCTCTTATCTCTACTGAAGATGTATTTTCCAACACAAGTTGGGGGGAAAAAAAATTGTACATGCATAAACCCTACAGAAAAAAGAGGTCTAGAAGTAGCAGCATTAAAAGGCTTAAGTTTACAATCTATTGAGGAATCAAATAAACACAACAAAACACAAATTAAGTCAAGCATATCTATGTTCAAATTTATTCCAACTCCAATTTATCTCTGTGACACAAAGATAGAAAATTATAGGACACACCAGCTTACAGAGTCACAGGTACACGCAAAGCTAACACATTACCAAAGAAATCAGAAATAACTTACATAAGATAATTTGTAATGCTTCATTTAAGTGTCTCAATTTGAGAGGAAAAAAAAAAAATCTACTATTTGGAAAAGTGCCGTCAAAACCTCCTCCACATCAACTTCTTGGTTATAGCCATACAGGCTGCTGAAATATCCTTTACCTACTCTCTCTCTCCTTTTTTTTTTTTTTAATAACTGAAAGTTTGCCAAACGCACAGTTTTACAGCAATAAAGGAAGACAAAGTTTTTCCGCAGATCATTATACACACTACTTTTTGTACCGGAAGAAAGTTATACACACACACACAGTAGAAAACTTGCATGTAAAACAAGATATTGTTTTCCCCCAGCAACATTTTAAAATTGTCTTTGCTGTATCACTTACTATGACATTAATATTTATCATCCTTTGCGTTTAGTAACAGAGGTTTACTTTGCCAATTTTGTACATACAGAAGCAGCTTCCAAAACCACATCACATGAAAGTAATGCCTTTTGAGATAAGATTACAGAAAGGCATGCATGCCCTTACAAACCATTCTATCATTATCTCAAAGTACACAACATATGCAAAGACTCTTCCAAGAATAAACCATTAGCAACCACAAATATCATACATGAAGAAAGCTTATAATTTCTGGCCTTTGCTTAGAAAAACACAAAGCACCATTCTTAATGTAACTGTTTGTGATGCTAATAGCAAATCCCACCAGAAGACACTTTTACCTTAGGTCAGGCAAAACCAAAATGTTCTAATAAGATATAAAACTAACTTCAAGCTACAGCATTTCCTTGCTAAAAATAGTCTGTAGGGCATAGGTTTCCAGTAATTATAGATCTACCACATCGGTTTGAGACATAAGGGTGAGAGAAAACTGTTTCAGCTGTTGAATCAAAACATGTTCTATTCTAGTTGATCTCTTTGTTTATATATGTAAAAAAGTTCATAAAGTAAAAGTGAGGTGGAATTGTTTGAAACTAGTCAACTTCCCTTTTCTAAGCACCTAAAGAGAATGGCATCATCTTAGCAAGCATTCCTCTGCAGTTTACCATAGATTTCATGTGAAGCTCTACTTACAGTAAACCCACAGATGCACAAAGACAGTTGATGAAGATGAGCCAAAGTAAAATTTAAGACTAATTTCTGTCAAACACATGTAACATCTCTTTTCAGTAAAAAGATGGAATAATCAAGAAAAAAAAAAAAAAAAAAAAACCAGAAAACTAATGGAAGCACTAACCAAGGTGCCCCAGAGAGATTAAATCCAGTGACAGCCTTCAGCTTTAGTTTGCTTTTTAAAAGAAGGTGGTCATTTATAAAAATAAATGAAAACATAAAACAAACAGAAAGATCCAGAGTACTTCAAATACTCTAAACAGATTGTATTAAAAATAAACTACGTATACTTTTTCCTACCACCAAACTCATGAATACCTGCAAAGGTGCCATAGAGGCAACCTTCCAGTAACCTTCGTATTAAGCCAGATGTGCCTTACATACATGTCTTCTCTGTTGGTCTTCCAACTTTCCCAAGGGATTTTAGAACTGAATGAAAATGAAAACCCTTTTTAACTGTTGCAGGCCAGACATTTGAATACTCCTTGCTTTAGTAGAATCCTGCCAGGATTCCTCTTACCACCTCTGATTTTCATGTCCTTTTCAGCCAAAGAGAAAAGAGTAATTCCCCTTTTACTGAAGTCAAACAAATATCCAAAAATTTCTCACACTCGACTCATGTTGTTATCAGTCATTATGACTGTTCAACAATACTGCTATTTAGGGAAGGCTAGAATGCCTAATGGTGGCAAGAGTGCCTGCCTAGGCACATTTTCCATTTATCTGGAGAAAGTAAAGGGGGGGGGGGGGAATCAAATACATGAGTGTACCATGTAGTGCATTGCTCACTACCTCTTTGTAGTAAAAGGAAAACACTTTTCGGGGGGGGGGGGGGTGAAAGAAATTCAAAGCCATTTAGTATTTCTATCAAAACAGGATATCTAGGTGTCAGGCCAGGCACAGCAAAAGGATTGAATTTCTAAACAGTAGCTCAAACCAGTCCAAGACACTCTTCTCTAGAGAGGGGGCAACTCATTTAGGCAAACTATTAGAGATATGTCTACCACAGATTGCATGAGCTCCAATGACAGCGAATGTTTGGAATGCATGCCCAAATACAGGACTGTGACAAAGGATACTAATTTACAGGTTTGTGGTAGGATATTTACAATCGGAATATTTAACACCAAGAATAAAATGTTACGGGATCAGAATGGTTTGTTAGTTTTTACACTTAAAAAACAGACTCTCAAACAAATACCTTCTCAAACATTTAGTACAGTACACTTTTTGTATCTAAAGTATGAGCACTGCACGTTCCATAAAAGTAGTATGTTTTCAAATCAAGTCTAAATTGTGTGAAACATTATGGGAAAAAAAGGAAGTTTGCAGGGATTAGCTTGTCATCCTCCAACAGCATGTATTAGTTACTGTATGTTGGACTGGCAAAAATACGACACACAGAAAATTAAATCTAAAGGAAACTTTCCACTGTTATCTGTACAATCTCTCTTACCATGCAACTCGCCTAACATTATGCAGTCACATACACGACAGACTTCAGATGGGCACAATGCCAAACTGCATTACTGAATAGCCACTTACAAGACATGCATCTTGCTAGCAACAAATTTTTAAGATACTTAAAATCTAATTCACTCAATTCTCTCATTTTGGTGATAGACAGTGATCACACAAATGACTGATACTATTAACTTTTGAAACACAGAAGTAATACATTAGTTGTATTGAGAACCCATTGCAACTGTTTTCCAGATCTATTTATCCATATAAAAATAAAAGACTGGCATTATTTATATATACATAAATTATACACACATATAATTATACACACACAAATACATATGCACAAACTCACTTGCATCGTCACACAGCTACTGAAATTTATTGGTTCATAATAATTAAGAACCAGTAGGGTAATTCATGACATATTTTCATATTACAATGGATCATTGTTACAGAAGCCTGAATTTCTGTTCTAAGCACACATAACACTCCACACAGACAGGAAATAATATGCATCTCCAATTCGCAGAATGCACATAAAGCCACTTTCTCTACACATTTTGTCTCCCAGAACTGCAAACTATGAATTACCAATATACTGGTCTTGTCTACCTCAAGGTATTTCCTAAACTATCTCCCAGTTTGATAGGGCTGTAAGTCCACAGTGATGGCAACCTTGAAAATAAATATGGTTAAGAACCCGGAGAAGTATTTTTGTTAGTGTCATCTGTGACTACTCTAAGCAGAGATTGATGATAATCATTCTACCTCTGGCAACCGCCAGCACTAGGGTCTCTGCTACAGTTCTCCTCACAGCAGCCCTCACAGAGCATTGACTAGCCCGAGGCAGAAGCGAGTAACACACCAAGGGCTTCTGACACGGGTCAGCTGCAGCAATGACTAWGAGCAGCACTTGGAAAGTCCTGAATACATTGTTTTACTTCTCCAAACTGATTCCGCTTTTAAGTCAGAGGTAAACTGCATCTATTGTGGAGAGGAGAGCAGCAATCAGAGATGGCTGCTTCCTTAAAAGACAAACAGGATGTGAAAAATCATTTCTTTCTTTATAGGGAAAAGCAAGGATATCATTCAGCCTATTAAACAGTCTGTAGCAGAACTGCACAAGTTATCCTATAAATGCATTTTAAATAAGTTATTTGGGCACAGTATCACCTACATGGCAGTATTGTTTCTTCCAAATTTGTCCCAAATAAAAGCATGCTGAGTGTAAATGGGGCCTGTTTCAATCTGTTGGCATACAATTTTTAGCTGGTCTTGCCCTTTAAACATACACAGATGAGAATAACATTAATAATAATTCCCAAACAGAACACTTTCCAGTTTTAAAATAAGAAACATACTATTGATGGATCCTCCTTGCTCCTATTTGCTACGATCTCACTCGCACAAGAACAACTGTTTTCCAGATTTTTTCCACCATCATAGTAGTAGCTATAGCCCAAGCACTACCGACTCAAATACTGCTCAAGTTGTTTTGGTCTGGGTTTTTTTGGTTTCCCTTTTTCCTGGGAATTTTACCTGTGGTTACACAATTGCTATATTACACAACTATCCTCACACATAAATGCTCCCTCCTAATCACAGTGATACTCAGAGCCTTACAGGAAAGTGTGACACAGATTTCAGTAAGACCATAGCTATAATGAAATAAGTTAGGAATGTTTCAAGAATTTTTTCTAGCTAACTAATCCTCTAATTAACTGCTCAGTTTATCCTCCCAAAAACTGAAGTTTGAACTATTTCCTTTCTAAAAGACTCTCTCACACACACACACAAAAAAAAAGAACTATACAAACTCTCACTTTGGACAAATATGGGGGTACTTCAGTAACTCTCCAGAATTTTTATTTACTTCTCTTTCTTCAAAACTGTGTGGAAGACTGTGAAGAAAGAAATGCATGTGTTACAAAAAATAACAATAATCTGCATAACTTTGGGGGAAAGCAGTTCTAAACAAGTTAATAGTTTAATACATTTTGCTTTCTGCATAGGAAAATATTTAATTTTTATAAATATTTTTTTTGTTTCAGTAGTTCCACAAGACACTAATCAGGTCCCTATCATGCTAAGAACTACAACCTACAAGACAAACCATGTCCCACATAAATCACACATTAGTCTTTAGACAATGAACACAAAGTCATGTACAAATCAAAATGAAAACTGAAATAGGAAGAAAGAGGCAGGAAAAAAAGAAAGCAAAACAAACACTGTAGAAAGACTTCTCACAGTTTGTCTAAAAAAGAGGAAAAAAAAGTATAGAATGAACAGAAGATGAAGCGATGGCTTGATTAATACTGAGTTTAAGAGCAGTGACTAAAATGCAAGAATACATTCAACTAAAGTCAGAAACCTGTTTGAATTCAACACTCAGTGTTCTGTGAGCCAGAAAAGTTAACACTGTGGATAAAATTCGTAAGTACCATCTCCACCATATCAAGTTGCATATTTAACAATATAGCCATCATTTTATGAAGTTGCATTGTATCACTGCTTCACAGCACTAAATTTAATTCAAAAGATTCATAGCTCCATTCGGTTCAATTATTTCTAAAATTACAGCCCAAAAAGATCAGTTGCCCAACAGCCAAACAACTCTATATTTTAAAGGACAACACTCAGAGAAATATACAATATATAAAATGTACTCTTCAAAATTGAACAATCCTACAAATACAGCATGCAAAACAGTAGAATTCTATAGCTAATCACCTCAATGAAACTTAAAAAAGAAAAAAAATCAGAACAGAATATACTATTCCCTCTTACATTTAGAAAAACACACATTTTAAATTTTTGAGGCTTGAACAACTTTTTATTTAAGATGAAGCTGTCAATTTAGCTTACACTTAAGCAGAAATGTCGTGTGTGTGTTTGTCTGTCTGTCTGTCTGTCCTGGAATTAGGGATAGGGAAGGTGGAAAGGACAAAATGCTGTGCAAGTCTTACGCTTACAAGAGTTTGATAAAAGCAAAACATTAACAGAGAACCATCCATGACTTCCTAAAATGCTGGATTTCATTAACAGAAATCTAGTAACTACTTCAAGTTACATTTTGCCCCCCCATTCTCTCATAGCTGAATATGCAAAAAATAGATCTTTGCCTTGTCTTTTAAATGCTAAGAAAGCAGATTACCTTTGAGCCCTGAATCTGCTTTAACTAGTACTGACTTAAAAAACATACATATGTCAGTAGGGACTGCCTCAGAGAGTTCTGTGTCCAGAGTTGAAGGCAGCACCATACCAGAAATCAATCACTGTACTGCAGAGCCCCTAACAAACAAGATAATTGCAATTAGATGCATTTTAAAGTGTCTAACTGAAACTCTTACTTATTATGCTCATAAAAGGAATATAGTAAGTTTAGTGATCTTTTTATAGGTTTTTTTTTTTTTTTTTTAAACAACACACTCCAAGGCTCTTTAAAGCCTTAAATTTTAGGAAAATTCCACCCCATAGATTTTAGTTTCCGTTGGACTCTAAAGTAGTTACTCCTGTTACACACTGCATTTGCAGTTAAATGTCAGAGACAAAGGCTACCCATTCAAGAACAAAACAATAGCTCATAATGCTATTAAAGTTCACTGCTTCATTGTATAAATCTCTATAAAGGGAGTTCTATAGCTATAACACTGAAGTCTGAAGAATAACATTATC
>NW_020447619.1:1366212-1393362 GCF_003343035.1 Apteryx rowi
CAAGTATTACTTCTACCACCAGATCTTTCAGAGATTTCTTCCATAACTAACAAGCTCAACATATTCCACCACTCTGAGATGCAAGTTACTAAATATCACTTGTATCAAAACACATTCAAACCATTATTAAGTTATGCAGTTGCTATTTACATACAGGTTGTATTTTCTTCCCTGGGTGAGCTTCTTCCATGCTAATATGTAGAAATGGAGAACGTCCTTGTACAAGACACTGTAATGAATCTCCCAAGATACCAGCAACTGCGCATACACGACTGCTTTAGCTCACTCTGCTTTGCACAGACGTACTCCAGGAAATTGCTCCCCAGTCCCACAGCCAATCGCAGTCTCACAAGTCTCCCTCATCTCCCAAGCCACTGATTACAGCTACCACAGGGTCACACAAGAGCAGAATGGGCAATACAGCATGCCTTCAATTCCAGCTTAGAGAACTGAAACTGAGCTTGAGACTTATTTTCTGCATCAACAGCAGTTATGAACAGCTCCAATGGTATATTTTTGCTCAGATCCAAGACTTCATTAGCACTATGAAGTGAAAGCACATTTGTACCTCAGCTCCTAGAATGGAACAACCCACAAGTCAAAATATCTTCTAAGTGTGTTTATAGCCATATTACCAACCCTTCACTGAATATTCATTACAAAGGCAGTTTTTCTAACATAAGCCATATATTCTTCCTCGGCAAAATAAACCAGGGATTGCTAAAAAAAAAATTCTTCTTCTTTTTTCTTTTAAAGAAGTAAAAAAGCCATACTATTAGCAGTAATTACTTTCATGCCTCCTTCCAGATTAAGATGAAACTCTCACTTTCAGGTATGATATGAGTAGCTTCCAAGAGATTTTTTGCTTGCTTAAAACAACCTTAGGAAAACGTATCCTCCAGCCTACCATATCAAATTCAGAGCTTCATTTCACTCTTCCAGTCATCATTGCCATACTTAAACCTCCTTGTTTCATCATGTAACATGCAGGCTCTTAAGGGCATTATCAATAATTTAACTTTTATGGCATGACACCACCTTCCTTGCTCCTTTTTCTTTTTTCATTCATACTTCTTGGATGATGAGAAGAATTCTAGTATTGCTGGACTAGCACTCCCCTCCCAACCCAAAAAAGAACAAAACAACTTGGGCAAAACAAAATAACACACCGTTTATAAATTTGGGTCAAATACCACCAGACAAAGAAATACACTATGCAGTTCTAAAGATGATATTTATCACCTAGTAGCTCAGAAACCGGAAGACTTTCCTAAGAAAGAAAAGCCCACATTCAATTCCCATCACTGTCTTTCTCACTCCAGAAAATTATCAAACCAGACCAACAAGGGCGTTCTCCAATAGCGTCTCCAAGAGACTTTAAAAGTGGTTTGTTCCTATTTCTGCAAATAGGTGTTCACATTAAAATTAAGCTGTCATCTCTTCCTTCTAGTGAATCTTTTATCTTCCAAGCTACTGAAGCCCCTCTCTGTCGCTAAGTGTAAATGCCTGTAAACTAAACACTTCACGTAGGAAGAACAATTTAAACAAAAATACCAGGTATCCTAGCTCCTAGTTCTCTTTTTTCAATTCAACATCCTAAACCAAGCCTAATCTTTTCCTCATGTGGAGCACAGATTTATATAAAGTCCTTCAGCTACTCAGACGAATACTTAAACAGCTATGCTCAATGTATTCTAGGTTTGTTCTCCCAGATTTTAAAGCAGTCTTCCTTAGCATAAATACATATGAAAACGAAGTATTTCAATTCCTACACTATACAAAGAGTGCAAAGTTGGTTTGTTTGGGTCTTTTAGTTGGGGGGGGGGGGAAGGGCGCAGGGTGAAGGAGGCAGCTTGCTCTTTTGGAACAGGAGGCAAAGATTTATGGATTTTTTTATATATWTTTTTTTAAGTTTTGGAAAGAATACTTGCTTAGCTTGGAAAGTAAAAAAATCACTGAAGAGGTTTACTGAAATCTTACTGAGATCTAGTCTGTAGTCAAACAATTCCTAGATAACAGTCACTCAGTCTCGGGACAAAATAAAAAAAAAAAAAAAAAAACTCAAAAGCTTTACTTATTTTAAAGAATAGAAAATAAAGAACATGCATATAGAGAGAGCCAAGTTCAAAAGCCAACATTCTAAAAAAAAAAAAAATAAACAAGTCTTTTCAAATAGCATTGAGGGTTTGTTTGTTTTTTTTCCCCCAAGTCCCACAACAAAAACACTTTGTGTGATAAAAGTCTGCTCTTACCTAAGAGTAAATACCTGGGAAAAGCTTCACATTAGATAAGGAACAACGTACCAATTTAAAACTGCAACTGTCTCAACATGCTTAACTACAGAAGTCAGTGCTCTAAAACAAACTGTAGTCAAATATATTCAAAATCATCATGTCCTTGAACATGTTCTGTGGCAACACTGTGAGAACTCAGAGGAAAACAACTTATGTTGCAGCAAAATTTCAACCGTATGCTGTGATAATCCACAAAAATCTTTAAAAAATGCACGAGGGTGGGGTTTTTTTAATTAAAAAAGAAATAAGTTATCATAAAACATACATAAATCTTTCCTTCCTAATTTTCACTTTTAAACCCCTTCAAGTACCACTTATTTCAGCTTATTTCCAGCTATAAAAGCACTTTCTTAGAAAGTCAGATCCAGAAAAAGTTTTAGTTGCAGTAAACCTATCTCCAGACAGAAAATTATATTTATAAGCTCCTAGCTCTTTGCACAAACTTTAATCTTTTGAAAGTAATACATAGTCTTTAATCTCCTCACAAGCAGTATACAGACTTCCACTAAAAAAATGCCTCAAAATTAACTAAAGCAGGACTAATTCCAAACCCTTTGTTAACCATCTGGTAGAGTGCAGAAAACACTACAATGGATTAGAAGTGCAATTTTCATGCCACTTGTTATAACTACCTTCTGGAGCATTAAAATTAAATACACCCTATCACATCTTACAGAAACACTACTGTTAATACATCAGCAAACAGCACACTACTGCAACCACAGATTCCTATCCTCCAGATTTTGCTCTAAAAATGAAAGGGCGACTATTACCCCAGTCAGTGATCTGCTTTATTGCAGGGTCTGCAGAGTCTATAGAAGACAGAGCTGTGCTTGATCCAACTTTCTAAACTAGCAGGGCACAAGCACGTTTTTATTCAAAGTCAAGTAGCTTTACTAGGCAGGATTTACCACATTAGCTTAAGCACAGCACTTTCAGACTGAAACTGGTTGTCACCCAGCCAGCTCTAAGCACAAAGAAACTGAGTGGTGGTTTGCTTGCAAGAGGCCATACTGACATGCACGCATGTCTAGCCTTACAAATTGGTAGATCTGGTATGAGCTTTCTACTAATATTTTAAAATCCTGTGTTTGAGGGAGGGATGTAGAGTTGCATCCATAACCCAAACTCAACCCTTCCTTATATGAACAAGTCATATGAAATGAACATTACCTTCTTTTCTAACAATGCAGCCCATACATTAGAGAGGATCTCCTTTTCAACCCARTTTGGGGAGGTCTGGGGGGGCAGGGGGGCGGGGGAGTGAAGCTCAGTTCATTGCTACATTTCTTCATGATTCTAAAAGAATAGTATATCTCTCTAGAAACAAATATTGAAAACAAGAAATCCTTATCCATGAGACAGTACTTCTAGATGAAGGTTTTCTGGGGGGTGTAGCAGGGAGAGGCAATGTCAGAAGAGGGGCAACATGCTGGGGGATTAAGATAACACAGGAGCAAATTGCATGACAAAAAAAAAAAAGAAACTGTCTAATGTCAGTATGTCAAATACCACTAAAGATGCTCATGTAGGACTTCTTTATTAAATGGGAACCTACTAACACATAGGAAGCTGTTTTTCTGTTTTCTGTAAAGTTTTCTGTTACACATGAATTAAATATAAGCTATTGCTCTAAGGAGCTGCTATTCCCCTAGCAAGGAAACACAAAATTTGGTAGGCAGTGGCTCATCATTTAATGAAAGAAAAATCATCCATATGAAAATATGAGTTTGCCTACCTAGGACTATTTTTCAAAATACAACTTCTGCATAATAGCTAGGTTCCCAAGAGGTGCATCAGAATAATATGCTTCAGCTTGCTTCACTTCGTATGAGCACGAACATGTGGAACTGAGTGTTTACAAAAATCCGAAGTATTCTGTGCAGATATTCCGTAGTGTATTGTCCCAGGGCCTGACTCCAGGATTTCTCAGGACACTGCAAGTTAGCTGCCAGAAGTCACTAGCATTCTGAGATGGTATCAAGGAGATCTGCTAGTCTGAATCCTCCTGACATCACACAACTGCACATCATTTTGAGAGCTGCAAATTTATTGCAAATTTATTCAGGAGAGGACACTCCTGAAGTCTGTAACTTGAATAGTTATCAACAGCCAGATTAGTAGGTACTCTGTTGTACAGACAACTTTGGTAATCACCCTGCAAATTCCGATCTGGATGTGAAATGGAGTGAGGAGGGAAGGAAAAGAAAAAGTATGTCAATTTTTAGAGTAGCTTATTTGGTATAATGTTATTTCTGGGCTCAAAAACACCCCACTGTAGTGACAGATGGAAGAAATTCACTGTGTACAAACAGAACAATGACAAGAGCTTCACTTCAACATGTATGAGTGTGTGGTCACCCTGCAAATGGCACTGAGCCAGGCTTTTTTTATTTTTGATTAAAAAAAAAAAAAAGTAGCTTTCCAAATTCAAAGCTCCTCCCTTTACAATTGCAACATATCCTTCATCATTTGCTTTTACATAAACTCATCTCTAGGCAATTTGGCAGCTTTGAGAGACTTTTTTTTTTTTTTTTTTAATTCCAAAAAAAAAAAAGTAGCTTTCCAAATTCAAAGCTCCTCCCTTTACAATTGCAACATATCCTTCATCATTTGCTTTTACATAAACTCATCTCTAGGCAATTTGGCAGCTTTGAGAGACTTTTTTTTTTTTTTTTTAATTCCAGATAGGTCTTAGATCACTATACAAGAACTATAAATCAGGACTGTTTTAATACTACTAAGGGCATTTTACCAAGGTCAAATGTTTAAATGCTCTACAACCACCTGTGCAAAGTTTGAACATCCTTACCCTGGAATAACAGATGGCACAGAAATGAATAGCTGATGAGTCCAGGTGTGAAACAACATAATATGAAACAGATAAAATTGTGTTTTGTACTGACATTACTTGAAGCACAGGCATGCAGAAGCCTTTTCCTGAGAGTAGATCCTCAGGAGGAAAAAAATGAAGTCAAATTAGAGTTAGGATAGAATCTTCAAATACAGGTGAATCAAACTGCTCCCATGTAGACCAGTTCCTTAACAAGAACACCAAATATCAACAGGTAATAAATAAAAACTTGACTCTTTCAATGAATGCTATACTTTTCGAATGACTATTCTTCTACATATCTTTTTCTTCAAAAGTGAAAGATCACTAATCTCAGCAATTCACATAAATTCAAGACCTAACTCTTCACCTTCAGCTTTCCCTGCTTCTTCAATTCTCCTTTATTTATATAATTGCATCCCAGTCATGGAGGGATTACCATCATCTTGAACTATCTGTTTTTTGTTGTAAGGTATACAGATCATCCTGCTAGTAAAATCAAATATCTGTATAATAACTTACTGACAACACATTTACTCTTATCATGAAGAAAAATCACTACCTACAAATCAAAGTTCTGCAAACTATAATAGGAAGGTAAAGCAATGTATCCAACATCTGTAGCAGGACTACTAACAAAGCAGGAGGTGTCAGCACTCCAAGACCTTATTTGCTGGCGTACAACATTTCTCCTTAAAAACAAGGTAGGCAAGAAGTAAAACTCTGGACCTGCTAATGACCATGACAATTTAAACAACACAACTTCACCATAATTTGTTACATTCCAAACAGGGCAACATACAGGATTCATGTGTTGTTGTTTGCAGGTTATTTTAAATACAAAATTCCACAAATTACATCTCTAATATTACACTGAATAACTTCAACTCATCTGAAATCTATGGATTTCATGAATACCAGTCATCAGACTATTACCACCGTTACATGCTGAATGTCAGCTAATTACCAATCTATTAGTAAACCTCCACCATGACAAATTCACAACCACCAAAAAGGAAAAATGTTCTAGCAACTCAAGTGTATTTTATTAACAAGGCAGAGAGCAACAGAAAGCTGTTACTCCCTTCCTCGTGCTACCACTGCCACTCATCTGAGCCAACAACAAACTGTATCAGGGAAGTGATCTGGCAGACACATAACCCTAAAATATTTTTGCCGCTTCAGCTCTGAAGCCGTTCATTACTGGGTCAGGTGCTGCTGGTACACTGAAGAGGTGAGAATATTTGGCCTGGGCAGTAGGAAGGGCAGGACCATAGTAACTCCAGTCAGGACTCGAGTTAGACTGTTGTAGAGCCGCACTCAAATGCTGTAGTTTTACACCCAAGCTTGAGTCAAATTAACAGCTTGCTGCAACTGAAACAGAAAGATACCACTCATGCGACACTCCCCTCTTCTCACAATTTTCTAGCCAGACATTATAACAGCCCTGCCTTACATTAGGTCTGATTCTTTCCTGAGCTCAGAGTAAACACAACTCAGTAATATTAATTTCAGAAAACTAACCCAGATAAAAAGGGTTGGATCAGAGGGCACGGGGGCTTCACAAGTTAAATCAGCTTATGGAGGAGACAAGACAAAGTGGGGAAGATAAGACCTCCCCTTCAGTAGCCATAAAAGATTAGTTCAGCTCAGCCTTAACACATAACCATACCCTAAAGACATAGTTTCTTGCCAAATTCTTCCATTTTCCTCCTGCAATTCACAGTACGATACATTTAAGTCTGAAATAGCTTTTATAAAGGAAGATGTTGCTAGACAAAAAAGCTGGCAGAACTTTAAACTTCCAGGAGCTAGCCTAATCTCCTTTGGCAGGATCACTGAAAGTATTAATTTTTAAAAAAGAATCCCCTTTTATTTCTCAGTTGCCTTGTTGAACATAATTAAAGGCTACATAGCTAAGCTTGTTTTTGTTTCCTTTTGAAAAAAATATCAACAAAAAAGCTTATTTTCTGATGTACTAAGAAACATAATGTTTTTGCTTTGTCTGACTAGGAAGCTCTGGTTTAAAAGCAAGGTGTTGATTCTGATACAACAGGCTATCTAAACTATGGCCTGTTTTTTATATGTGAGTTTAACTGACAGTATGCAAGGAAAAAAAATCTGAGATCTAAAATATTAACTACAAAAGAAAACCTACCTTTCTTATATTTATTGTATCCTTTATCTCAAGAAAAGCCATTAAAAGTTTTTTTTAAACACTTCTTTTCAATTTTCTTCTTCTTTTGAGTATAAGCAAGCAAAAGAATCTACAAGATAATATTTTTAAAGAAGAGATGCATGCATTACTCTTCTTTAGAGAAAACTAACGCTGTAGGACTCTTATTAAAAACTCATGATTTGAGGGGTTATTTAATAAATAAAACAGGTTAATGCATCCAATATGTGGCAGGTAAATTAGAATATTCTGATTTGTTTAACACACTTAGACCTGTCTGTTTCAGAGAGCATTAACATTTAAACTTAGTTTGCATGTGAGTTTTAACCAGCCAACAAATATCAACACAGGTGCTTTCTGAACAAGTTACCCAAGCAATACATAGACATTTTTAATCATTTTGGAATAAGCAATAGAAGGTACCTCTCTTGCTAATGTAACCACAGTTAGACTACAGTCCCATGCAGTGCTTAATCTGTACACCACCACCAAATAGAACAAACGTGATCCGGAGGAAAGATGGATTTCAAGTGAAATCAGAAAACAATACAGAGGTTACAAGGCTTTTGGTTTCTACATTGACTTCAGGAAGACAGACAATATCTGGCCTTGCCTAAAGCCTGCCAGTAAAAAGTCCACCACCATTTTCTTTTAAAGCATATTTAAACTTGCAGAGTAAGCTTATACCAGACCCATGCTCATTGAAATGCAACCACAGCACTTTTGACACAGTCCTAGGAACCCTAAAACTGGCTTCAACATACCAAGTCATGCCCTCAGATACAAAACCTTCCTCCTGCAATCTGTGCCAGGACTTGAAATGAGATCCAGCAGCTTTAGGATGTCCTTGTGAGCATAAGTGATCCCATTAAAAGACAGAAAAGACAAAAACTAAAATATAAAGCTAAATACACAGTAAACCAAACATTAAGACAAATAAATAAAAGGCATTGCCAAGACCAGAAACCTAAGGGGAAAAAAAAAAAACACACCAAACAACATATACAAACAACTAAACCACACTGAATGTCTAGAGCTTATATTACCACAAAATAGCTTCCAGCAAAATGAATATGCTATACCCAAGGGCTTCAGGAACTTTATCTAGACATCTGTAATTGAGCATTTTAAAGTTAGTAGGGAGTTTTGAATGTTCAAAAAAATACAACAGTTAATCTAGACATTGGCAACTGTATCTGGCAGCCAAATGAATTTTCCACAAACATCAGACAAGAGAGGAAGAGTAGAAAAATTAAAAAATTGCATGAAGTATTTAAGGAGTTAGAAACCAAGTCTCCAGAGTAAGTATTTCTTTCTGATACTACTAAATCTCTAGGAAAGCCATCTACACAGAAGCTAAGATTTGCTTTAAACTGTGACATATAAGAAAAGGTTCAACTACACCTTAAAGTCTTGGGGGGATGCACTACTACATCAAGCAAATTTCTGTAATCAGATATCTTAATGACACATGTATGTGTGTATGTAATATAACTTAAAATGTTTTTTTTTTGGTACATACTCACTAGAACTTTTTTAGCAACCAAAAGCGATATAACAAGCTTTCATCATTTCATGATTCTAAAAGATTTTTTTCTACCTCAGCCTGATACAAAAGGAAAAAAATTCAGAAAATGAAATACGAGAAATACAAGAAAGAACAGTTAAGAGTTGTAATATTTAAACGTTACCGCCTAAAGCCCAAAGCAACATGTAAAGAAATACTCAAATAGCAAGAATTTGAATATACTTACTCCCTACTTTACTCCTCATGTTTCTAACAATAGTGGTTTCATCTGCTTAGATTATAAGTGTATTGAGATATCCATCCCTTTTTTCCAGTGATCCTCTGATTAAGTCAGAGCACACACCAAGACATTAACCTATCCACCACATTCTTTGCCATTATTCTCTCATTTTCTCACGGGACTGTCTCTACAGAAAAAAAAAAACTCAACTGTTTGTAAATAAGGTCGCACAAGTGTCACAGTACAGCACTTTGTAAAATTCTCTTAGTCAATGTACAAAGTACACAATCAAACTCCCTTAAACAGCACGCTTACAGAGTTTTTGACTGCAATATCATTAAAGTAATTAAAATCAACACATTTCATAAGCTGATTTTAACAACCTTTTACAGACTTCCTTAAAAACTGAAGTTTCCAAAAGATCTACCTTTAAAATTTGAGTCAGTTTTCATTGTTGATTATCAAAATCAATACTAACAGAAGCATTACTAAAATGAATTAATATAGAGCAGAATCACTCAAGCATAATGAGGCAAATATATGGATATTTTAAAATATTTATAACTAGGTCAACTCTCCGCAAAAGCTATTAATTTTAAGGCTTCTGTGCATTCACATGGGATCAAAGAAAGCATAAGGCACCCTTTTCTCACTGGGACAGAACAACTGCACCAAAGGAAGCTCTCCCACTAAAGGAAGACTGAACTGTAGTTCAATTTAGAATTACAGCATTCGTAACACAACACCTAGGGGAACCTGAAAACAGTCCACTTCGCAAATCTCTTGTAAGCACTAATGCTACTACTAACCCTAATTTTTCACTCATAGCCAAGTTAATTATGTTAATCATGAATGAGGTTTTTTTTTTTTTTTTTTTTAAAGGACACTGAAGTTGTAATGCTTAAACTATATCAAGCACCACTCTCAAAAACGATTAAGACAACCACAGTAAATGAATAAATAGACAAAACAGTTTGCTTATTTCTTAAGAAAGTAATTGCTAATAATTCTTGTATCGTAATCCTTAAAGGAAACCTGCATTAGAAGTTGGATTGATACAGCAAGATATGGAAGGTGGCAAAACTCAAAGAGTGACAAATATTAATAGTAATCCTTGCCAAGGCAGGTAATGATATGAAAGGCACAAGACTGTTGGCTCTTCCCATAGTTAAAGTACTCAATCCAATATGTGACTAAACATGGTTTGAAGATGACAGATCAAATCTCAGACTTACAAATTTATCAAAGGATGGGAGTACATTTCAGAGTGAAAGAGGAACTGTGTTTCCAGGCGCAGTATCTGTAGCTTACATAATTTTTAATGCATCTCATAGTGTTGTCTGATAGTTTTGTTTTAGCACTTTTATTATTTATGAAGTAGGGKTTTTTTTATTTACAGAGAAGACAAAAATAACAGAAAAAAGTACACCTCATTATTTTAATTTAGAATGTAAGATCACAGCAGCAGCCTGATCAGTCCTAGTAATACTGAGTATTACCTAGGTTACTACTTCTACATCATAAATTAACAGTCAATACCAATCCTAAATTGAGGCACATTTGCCAGATGTCAGTGATTCATACAAGTCTTTCAAGTAGAAGGCAGTGTGTTCCTCAAAAAATTCCAGCTTTCCCAAACAGAGCGTGTACTTAGAGGATGGTGTTTTAAGTTTTCTGTCACACAAGTGCTTTGTAACACTAAAATACTTTTACATTGAATATTAGACCATGAAACGGCTACCATGCTCACAATTAATCCAATTAAAGGCTTACAGAGCGCCTGAAGTTGAAAGAAATATTTTCATTCATTCACTTCAAGAATGATAAAGGAATACAACAGGCAGATTCTTTGGACTCCAGCAAGGTTGAGAAAGATATCAAGCATCCCCAGAAGACCTACGACAACTTCCAGATAAGGCTTGCACATAAGCCTTGTTTTAAAAGATTTTTTTTTCTCCTCCAGGCGCCATATATGTATTTAGTACATTACTTTGACATTTTAAGAGGCCTACAAAACAAGTGGCCCCATGAAAACAAATCAAGTTTTGAGATACCCACAAACCTCACAGTTGGGTCCATGATATCTGATCCAGACTCCATCGCTTTTCAGCGATGGTTCAGATGGTTGGTATACACCGGCAGTTTTCAAAACTCAAGAACTCCTACAATGAGTCAGAAAAGTTTTAATAAATTTGTTTGTACTTACAATCTAAAATTAAACTGTTCAATAACTTTTAATACACTTGATTCAAAAGCTGAAATATGAAACTCCATCCTATCACTATCTTACTCAGTATTTGTAATTCAATCAAATAATACAACGTTTGCCTCCCTAATTTCCTTTTTGATATCTGTCCCAAGGCAGGCAGGTCCAGCAACTTCAATAAAATCAAGCTGAAAAAGGAAAGGATCTCTGTTATTCTTGAGTTTTAACACTTCCTTAAATGAGTCATAACAATTACAAGACGGTATTTGTTTGTTTTTATATAAACAGTTTTAAAATGCATGGCTGGTAGGGTGTAGTTATTTGATTAATACAAAATGAAGATATTTGCCATCAACAGTACCCCCAACCGTGGCTCTTTACTAAGAAGTTTCTCACGTCCTTTTTTGTTCACTAAGTCTGTCTGGAAATGTGTGTGACACGTTAAAGAAATGCATATGCTCACACTTAAAATAAACATGCACTTACATAATAGTATAACCTCACAATAGGGCTGCCCAAGCCAAAGGAAAAAATGATACAAAAACACTAGCCTTAAAACAAGCAGCAGTTTAAATACAATCTTTCCAATTGCTGATTTATTTTTTTTTTAATAGAAACACGGAAACAAATCTTAGCATGCTAAACAATAAGGTGGGATTATTAAACTACTGCTAACTGAAGAGATTGCCATCAATGCTTTGACTTCACAGGTTAATGAGAAAACCTACAGAAGTGCAAGCTATTCTTGATTTGGTCCAGAGCAGTGCTGAGAAGCTAATTCACAACATTACCACCTAACAGCTTCCTGCTATCACGTACAGATTCACCATCTCTGCATGAACAAAAAAAATCCCAGCTGCACTTTAAGCTTATTTTTAAATAACCTTTTTTTTTTTTTTTAAATATGAAGTTCCCTTTTATGAAATTAAATCCTCGCAGCCAAATTGGAGACTATTTAAAGACATCCCATCCAAGTCTCAAAGCAAATGCATATCATCTCTCAAAAAAGACCAAAAGGGAAACTAACACACCTAAAAACATGGTGCAACAGGTTATTAGGAGCAAGAAAGCATCTTTCAAAAGCTGATGTCCAAGTGAGGCAAATGCTAACAATCATAAACTATGATAGTTTAAATGTAGTCACAAAATAAGCAGGCAAAACACATTGAAGTTACATAAGTTTAAAAAAGTAATAATAAACTAGCAGTATCTTTTCAACCACGTAGCAGCAAGAGAGACTGCTACAGAGTCTGTATGGGTAATATAAATCAAAATCTAAAATGAACATTCAGAAAAGATACAGCCATTGCAGGAAACAAGTTTTGGCAGCCAGGTTCACAATGGAGAAACTTAAGACAGCATGAATATGAATACGCACTGAAGAATATCTCAGATTGATGTTCCTGTAGATGAGCTCTTTAACTAAAAAAAAAGACAATAAAAACATGACAAAAAAATCCAAGGGTAATTTACAGTACTAGTATCACTGTATTCATACAAAAGTTCTAACGGAACAAGACTGAAATAGTGCATAACCTTTTTTCACCCCAAACCACTTTGGAACTATAGGATTGAAGAAGTCTAGCCAAATTACAAATTTCAGAATTACTGGAGAGTGGTCTAGGACATTACAGACCAGTAAGCACAACTCTCTATACTGAACAAATTTGCAGACTATTCCAAAGAACAGAATTAGTGGGCATGCTGATTTTTCCAACACACTGGGAAAGAACCAATATGATTTTGTAGAAAGAAGTCACAACTCCAAAGTTTACTAAGTTTAAAGAGTAATGGAAGAGAGATACAGTTAATATACTCTATTTAGATTTTTCAAAAGCAGCTGATGAAATCCTTCATCAAATGTAGTAAAAATTCACAGAATAAAGAGAAAGGCCCACATGTGGATAAACAATTAGCTAAAGAGGTAAGAAAAGAAAAGCTAGGAATAAATGTCTTTTTCGTAGTGGAGAGAAGTCATTAATAGAGTCCCTTCTTGATCTGTGCCCAGATCTGTGCTGTTCAGATTATTTATAAGTGATCTGGAAGTGAACAGTGAGAAAAAACAGTTATCAAAAGGAATTAGCAGTTAGTTGTACTGAAGCAAAGGAGATATTTCTTTGCACAATCTATAATGAAGCCTTGGAAACTCTTGCCACAGGATGTTGCACATTGCAAAACCTTGCACAGACTCAAACACAAATCAGATTCACAACAGAAAAAATTTTCAAGGTCTATTAAAAATAAAGATCCCAACTCTGTTTCAGGAAGCCCCTCCAATCTCTGGAGGCTGAGGAGCCGTACTATGAGAAAACATTACTACATGCCTGTCCTGGTTTTATTCTCTACCTTAGRCATCCATTATTGATTATTTTCAAAAACAGAATACTTAAGTAGGTGAACCTTTAGTCTGGCTTGATATGGCTGTTTCCTTTAAGGATCAGAGCAGATTTTCACCAATAAAGATCACTTTCTCTCCTTTATTTTTCAAAATTACTTTGACAGCAAAGTATCATATACTTAAATATGATTCAGGATACACAGAGAAAAAAGAAGAGCATTAGTTAAAACTAGATAATAGCTAAGCCCAGAAAATTACTTTATCATATTATAGGACCTCATCTCCTATAATGAAGTGACCTGTCAGGCTACCCTAAGCTTCAAAGAAATCTTTAAGTGTTACAGTAGTATAAACAACAAAGATATACAAAACAGTTTTCACTTGATTGTGCAACACCAAGAACAACTTTACAAAGAACCTGAAAAGTTACAGAACTTCATACTGTGCTCTTAATTACACCTTCATTAGTTTATTTTTAAAGTAAAGATATCTTAAAGTTTTTAACTAGGGAAACTGAAGCACAAAAATTACTTGCCCCCAAAACATCCATGACAGACATCAATGCCTACAGCAGCTCCCAAATCTTCTGAAAAATRTAACATTATCTTTCATTTAGCTATAAATAGACCATAAATTAATTAAAAGACATCCTAAGAATTAAATGGGTTCTCAGCAACTGAAGAATGTCCAATTCTCATCCCATATATAGTGGGAGCCATTTATTAATCAGAGCATTCTACTAAGTAGAATTTGATAACTCAGTAGTGATAAGTCAAAATACAAAAGGTTACAAGTGGAACACTGACAGGATAAACAGGAAGACTGAGCAAATAATTTTGAGCAAGGCTTACTGCAGCTGTAAGAACAGGTGTGCAAAAATAAACTTCCAAATATTCTAAGAGTATAAAGTGATGTTTAGTGCTGCACTCCTATACAAACAAATGAACCAGCAGGCCCACTCTGAAGCAATACAATAATGAAAAGTATTTCTTAGTTGCAGGACCACTACTTAAAAGTTTTGAGGACCGAAATGATTCTGACCCACTTTCATTCCACTGCATCTTGTGAAAGCTACAAATAGGAACAAAATAAGAATCAGACCCTAATAGAGAATTATCCAAAGAGCTTCAAGTATTAAGAAAAGCAAGCTACACTTAAAACAAGCAAAGCAGGAAACTGATGTATCAAAAAAAAAAAAAAAAAAAAAAAAAAGAGGATTTCTTATTTAAAATGTTCTTTCTGGGGAAGCAACTAGGGAAAAGGATACCCAAGTTGTATCTAGCACTAGTAGCACTTTTCAGTAAGACCCCTCTATTGAGAAAGGGGGAGACAGAGGTGAAGAGAACAATTCCCAGAACACAAACCAAAGCAGCATTAAAGTTTCCATCTGCAGCAAATTACACTTATAGAGAAAACAGAGGAAAAGAGGATAGTAAAGTTTAGGCATTTTAACAAAAGCATCTTTAATTTGGCAGAATTCTCTTCTATCTACACAACAGCATTTAATAAATACCTCATTAAATATTTCAAGGTAAGGGAAAAACATGTATACTATACAGATACATGACCTGACAAAACACAAACATGAAATTCAGCCATTTGGTCCCTTGATATTGAGAAGCCATAAAATTATGAAACTGCATCAGCCAACTAAAAACGCTTGACGACTATTATCAATGGATAATGGATACCTATCTTACTGAAATAATATTCATTATAAATAAGTTTACAATATTGGCATTGTTAAAAAAATATCAACACAACGTGTCCATCCAAAAGCAGGTAGAACAAAACATTTACATAAACCTGCAGATTTTAAATCTATACACCAAACAGAACTAGATGATAAAGTTTAGTAACAAGCATAGGCACAGCACAGCTTCCAGGGTTTAGCAAATGGAGGCAGCTAATAGTTGTTATAGCAGTTTGCACAGCAAGGCTACAAAGAGCCCAGAAACTGTTGTTTAAGACTGTGCAATGACATCCACAAAGCAAAATACCCAATACCAGCTGGAGCAACCGTACCTCACAAACTGTTCCTCAGAAATCCCAGCCCCTAGAAGTCCAAGGGGAGGATGCCACCATCCATGTCTGGAACTGCAGGAAGTGCCTGGTTCCTCTCTCTGGGGCTAGGGATAGCAGTGGCCTCACCTGTGCTAGGTGTGTTCTGGCTGAGGTGCAGCATTACCAGGTGAAAGAACTGCAGGATGTGTGCATGAACACACTGCACATCAGGGAAGACTAACAGGAGGTCACAGGTGCTGCTTGCTGGATGCTCATATCCAGGATGTTTGAGAGAGACTGCCAAGGCTTGTCCAGCCCACAGACTACTACCCTTTGCTGCTTATCCATGTGGGCACCAGTGATACTTCTAAGGTGGACCACTGAATAAATGAAGAGTGACTACTTAGTGCTGGAGGCAAAGGTGAAGGGGCCCAGGTGGTGTTCTCAGCCCTTCCAGTGCGAAGAAAAGGCTCTGGTCAGAGCAGATGCATCCAGAGTCAACATCTGTTTGCATGGCTGGAGCTGCTAGCAGAGCGTTAATTTCTATTCCCACAGGACTCTCTTTAAGGAACAAGGATACATCTGACAAAACGGAGCAAAAGTATTTTTGACACCAAGCTCACTAACCTTGTGAAGATAGGCATGCTGGAGAAAGGCTGTCATACTCTGAAGTGAAGGTACGGGGAACAGCAGTCTGGGGGACAACATGAACGCTCTCACACTCCCCTTTTGAAAGCAGCATGACTGGAGGCCCATCTCAAGTGCTTGTACACAAACAGCATGGGAAACAACAGGAGGAATTAGAAGTCCATGAACCATTGCAGAAGCCATAACCTCACTGAAGTTAGAGAGTCATGGTGGGATAACTCACATAGCTGCAGTGGATAGACAGAAGCTCTTGCGGAAAGCCAGGCTGGGAAGGTGAGAAACATGGGTTTTGAACTATGTAAAGGGCTGCCTGAAACACATGGAGCTTTTCTTGGAACAAGTGACAAACCAGTCAAGAGTTTACAGGTAAGGATCAGAGGCCACACCAACATGGGTGACATTGGGCTACGTGCCTGCTACAGACCTCCTGATCAAGAACAGAAAGTAGATGAAGCCTTCATTAGACAGCTGGAAGAAGCTTCATGATTGCAGGCACTGGTACTCATAATAACCACCCTGATATTTGCTGTTAGGGTATGGCTTAGCACAAGTAGTCCCAGAGAATTCTGGAGTCTACTGAAGACAATTTCTTGGTGCAAGTAATTGATGAGCCAACTAGTGAAGGATCTCTGCTGGACCTGTCGCTCACAAATAAGGAAAGCTGAAGACATGAAGGTCAAGGGCAGCTTTGGCTGCAGCAACCATAAGATTGTGGAGTTATAGGGGGAGAAGTGAGAAGGATAAATAGTATAATTACAGCCTGGAACTGCAGGAGAGCAGATTTCACCTTGTTGAGGGATCTTCTTGGTAGAATGTCATAGAAGACCACCCTGAAGAGCAAATGGAAAGTCCAGGATAGCTGGCTGATCTTCAAGCACAACCACCTCAAGGTGCAAGAGAGCCCATTCCTACATGCAGGAAGTCAAGGCAGCTTAAGGCCAGCTCAGATGAACAGGGAACCCCTAACTGAGCTTACATGTAAAAACAAAGTGCATGAAAGGTGGAAGCAGGGGTGGGCTACCCAGGAGGAATATACAAATGTCATGTAAGCATGTAGGGCTGGAGTTAGGAAAGTCAAAGTTCAGCTAGAGTTGAAACTAGCAACAGAAGTAGAGGACAATAAGAAGAGGATAAAACATTTTTGTTTCAAAATTGAACTTATACAACGGAGCCAGAAAGCAGACCTTTGTACAAAGTGTTATGCACTTTAGCATCTGCTATACCTCCTTTTCTGAGGAATCTGTACTTCAAAATTCAACTTCCAAACACAAAGTCTGTGCAATAAATATGATTTACTTAGCTGTATTAGCTTATTCATAACCTTGTCTGAAACAAATCTTGTGCGCTTCAGCTTAGCATGACTTTTGAAATCCAGAACACAGCAGGCCGATTTTCTCATCCAGGCAACAGAATTTTGCACTGAGAAGCTATCACTCCAGAAGTGGACATCAAATGAGATTCTATTACAATACCTGTATAAACACAGGTTCACTTCAACTTCTTTCTGTTCTTTATTAACAAACATCTGTGAACAAGACAGTCTGATTAGAGATTCTCAAGCTTTTTGATGCTTATACTCTGCTAATGATACTGTGATTTTCTACAGAAGGGGCACTTTTATTGAAAGAAACTTTTAGCTTTTTTCTAGCAAGGAATACTCAATAGCATTATCCTTACTATAACCTAAGTATTTACAATCATTTAGTTGTCTTTCTTTTGATCCCAAAACAGGTGCTGATCAAGACACATCTAGCATTTACTTGGTAGACATTAGTCATGTAAAATACAAAGGAGTCAGCCTAATGTAACACTAACCAGGGGAAAAAGAAAAAAAAAATCCTCATTTTACACTTGAGGGAAGCATAGCTTTTTGGGATGTGCTGTCCACAGATGCATTCTTTATGCACACATGCCCCCGCAGTAATAAGATGATGAAAAAAATAAACACTCAGTAAAATTTTCAGATGAGTCTTCAATTCTCGCTCCATAAAGGCAGGCCTCAATAATACAAAGCCCCCGTAGTATATCATACTGTCATATTTATATTATATGCATGTTATATATGAGAGAGAGAGAGCGCGCAAGCGAGTGAGAGCACAGGAGGGTTGAGTAACAGGGCAAGTAGCAGAATTCCCATGTACATTAGACTTGGGGGGGGGGGGGGTGAAGACAGGTCTTTAAGTCTTCTCTTTAGCCTCTGTCCTTATGGATCTTATTCACACAAGTTTCCAGTTTGCCTGGAGGCAGGTACCAGAAATTCTAATAAACTGGGGCAACTGTGTTTGACAACAGATTCCTAATCTGGAAACTTTTTTTTTTTTTTTTTTTTAATAAAAGTGAGTTTCCAGTTTAAAAAAATAAAAAAGTTTGAGCCTAAGCCATACTGCCATCATCTGATGTCTAGATGCCTTTCTGCACAACTATGTCTTATGAAAAATGCCAATACTCATTCCATCTCATTTGTAGCAAATTTAAACTTCCCATGAGATTGAACAAGAAGCAGGCACAAAATTCACAAAAACTGAATCACCAGAAATTTTAGAATCTCTCACAGCAGGAACCTGAGGAGGAAGAGGACACATCTAGACCTCACAAAATACCACATATTAAGAGAATTCAAAATGAGGTTTTGAATGAGGTCCTACTCCTCAAGTTGACTTTATTTACCAAAAAGACAGTCTTCAGTGCAGAAGACTAGAAGATGGGGAAAAGGGGGGAAGGTCTATCAGCTACATTACTATGTACTAAAGCAAGTTAGAACCTGGTTACTTCACCAAAAGAGACAAAGAATCATAAACCAAGAAAAACATGAATGATACCTTTTAGAAAAAACAGTTGCTGAAGGAGGTTATGAGATGATACAACACATATAGCATTGTAAATACTTCTGCTAAAATGGCACTTCATAGAATTAATAAGTCAGGGGCGTTTCAGGGATATGAAGCAGTCCAACACTGCTGAAATAATTAAGATAGCTTGTGCCCAAATCAGACAACCGTTCCATTACATAGCTTTGAGTTATTTTAGTTAAGGCACTGGAGGAAGAGGGGAAGAAACAAAAAAAACCCTCAGTTTTAGCTGTACAACCTTTGCTGGTCAGACAGCATTCAGGCTGTCAGATACAGTGATATGGAACAATATTCCGAAGGGTTACAACAGGCAATACAAGGTGTACGAAGGCTCTAAAGTTCCACTCATGTTACTACACCGAACAACTTACAGAAATAACTGTAATACACATAAAGCACAAGCATGTCCTCTCTTTTTCACACATTTATGAAAATGGCATGGCCTCCTAACATTTATATTGTGAGGATAAAATGTTTGGTCTTCCCTGTAGACAAAGAAATGATTAAATAATTATGGACCATATTCTAAAGACAAAATGACTAAACAGACTTAAAAAAACCCACACTTTTAAAAACTATTATGTAAACAGGCATGCTGATAGGTATTGAACTAAAATGGCTCCATCTACTGGTTAAAATATACATTTCATATTTGTCACAGACTACACTGTCTAGTCAATAAATTGCAACAATTTTAACTCCCTGTGAAACAAGGAGCTCAATGGGTACCAAGCACAAGCTAATGTGGAAACTTAAACAGATAATCCTTTTTAATCAGCATTGAGATACATTGGCAAGATGGATTTGGAATGCTTGCATAACTGATGTTTGTTTTCAGTAACACATAACAGAGCCTCTAAGATGTCAAGACTGACTTTTTAAATGCAAATATTACGCTTGTTTAAAAATATCATTATATTTTTCAGCTGCTGCTAATTGTGCAAATGTAAATTTAGAAATACATGTTTACACACTACCTTATTACTTTAGACAATGTAAGACATTCTGTAGAAGAATCAATATTCTCATTTTTCTATCTAAATCTCCAGGTGGAAATATAAAAGTAGTGTGTTAGTGCACCTCTAGCACTTTGCAAGCAAGTTTTCAGAAATCTTGTACACTCCATAGCTCAAAGTTAAATACAAGTTATACAATTCAGACAATTACTGATCCACAAGGTTAAGCAATTTGTATGTATGTAGTGTTTTCCTTAATCTACTTATTTACAAAAACTTAATTTAACTATTCATATTGCTATTTCAAAACACTAGCTAGATATCTGTCTTAATTTTAGTAAATAATTTGAGGTCTTCCCAAACTTTATTGTTCCAGAATACAATAAACCAAAGGCATGATGACATTCATTACAGGCATTCTCCACTTCGCATGAAAAGTGTTATACTCTACGTTTTACCAATCACTGATAAAATTCTATTTAAGTACTACTTAAAGAATATTAATGTTCAAGAATCAACAATCATGGTGATATGTCAAAAGTCACCTGGAGAAGCAGATCAGTCAGATGGAGACAGGGGAACAACTATTCGACTTAATATATCCTATAGTTTTATTTGCTGTCCGGTGAAGCCTAATGAAAGTTCAAGTAATATGTCAAGTTTACAACAGCTATGGGTAACTTAGGAAGAACTTAAAAAGACTGTCAGCGTATACAGTTAATAGCAGCTTACAGTAATTTAACTGAGAAGTGATCAAAGATATAGCTCATGGCCCACTGCATGGTGCAGGTGTCTGAGGTATGTACACTAACCAAACCTAGAGCATCCAAATAGTACAATACAGAAATACAGCTTCTCTCTCAAAAGTCATAGATGCAAGTCAGCAAGGTGCTACGACAAGCTAATCAACTTCTCTCTCATCAAAGTTATTTATCTGGGGCACTGCCACACCACTATGACTGTATTGCTTTAACTTCTGGAGACCCTGGGTTCAGACAGATGCCATGAACTCATCGGGGAGGAGAGTTTCCTGTACTGTGCTCAGTTAGGCAGTACAGATATTCCCTCAGTTATCCTTGCCCAGCTATAAAGAGAATAYACCATCATGTTAATATGAAAAAAAATTTAAATGTACCAGCGTAATATTCTCCAGAGGCCTCTCATTTGAATTACCATCAGAAAAAACACAAGTCAAATAAAAGCCAGTAATTGCAGAAAAGAATGTTTTTCCAGCATTTAGTTTCTAGAACAGCAAATCATCCAGGATATGTGGAAAGATATAAAGTAGTCGGCATTGTAAAACTTTGTTTTACTGCACTGATGTTACCCATATTCTTGCATATGAAGTACCACATAGGTAAATCAAAACTCAGAACACATTTCAAAAGGAACTGTTTCAGCAGCTACCCAAGAGGTGTGCTATGCAGTTGGACAAAGCTGCCAAGCTATCTGAAACGTTATAACTAGACCCAAGCTTGGTTTTCAAATCATGTATTCTAACCTAGTGGGCACTCAACACCTGGTACTCCTTTGAAAGACAATCATGAAGTTATATGAAAGTTTTTATATTATCTTGAAAAGGAGAAGCATTTTGTGTTTTTGATTACTAAACTGTGTAAGTCGTCGTTTCCAGCAGGATTCCAACCTTTAGGGTAATTTTCATCAAGTTCTATACATTTATATTTCAAGTGGCTCAGATTTGTGTTACCCTACACTCCCCAAGCCATCAAAAGTTTTGTTATAAATCTGTAAAGTTGGAGTACAAGGCACTAAATGCATCAGGATAAGAAGATGGACAGACCCCACTGAGGTGATGAAGTGTGTTAGTGAAGTGAGCAATATCTGAAAGAGTCTTCAAATGAAGCCTAACATGAAAACCTGAAGCTGCCTTTGCAACACAGTCACTGTTGAGAAGGCCAGTCTAAACCCCACCTTATAAGGCACACATACAGCTGTTAAAAAAAGAAATGGTAGCCAATCATGTAGCCACATTAGAAAAAGTAGAAGCACATTAATGCCCTCTTCAGTGACATCTGGCAGACCACGTTACTGTAATGGTTTGATTAGGAAAGCCAGACAGAGAAGCCTGGAAGAATGCCCTTCTTCCCCAACAAGGGCCACTTTCAGTTCTATTATCATCTGTAGTAGGACAGTGATAAAACCAGATTTGTCTCACTGAATGCTGTAGTTCCATCTTTCGATGCAAGACTCTACTCTCTCCGCAATCTTGTAATTCAAAATCTAAAACATGAGACCGTGATACACAGAGGGCCCCTCAGAACAAAAAGAATCACAAAGTCTCCATTACAGATATAATATTTTAACCATCTTACACRTGAGTGAATACAGTCCATTCTCCATTACTCGGATAACGAAGAGACAGGATATAGCAGAAAAAGTGGGAAAACCCAGACAACTAATGTTCAAAGAGCACCAACAGGTATTATACCTGATTAAATTCAGGGCTGCTTCCCACAGTACCACACACGTGCCAGTATGCTGCCTTCACAAGCATGCCAGACTCCAGGAGGGCAGGCTTGCTTACACACACACACCACTAAATCTGAGCAGCATCCATATGTTTGTGCCACAACCACAGCTCTGGGGAATGCAGTGAGGAGATTCACAAGCCATCTTTCAGGAGCCATTTGGGAGTTGGAAACAGAAATGGCCCAACAAGCTGAATTTCACTCATTAAGCAGCAGAAAAATCAACAATTTAAGATGTCTTCCAGGACCACATATTGCATACCAAAAGAATATCTATCTCAGATCAATGAAGTTTCAGAGAAGTCAGCTTAGATGGCTAAAAATAAAGCCTCTTCTTCTATGTCCAGACCCACCCCCCATCCCAAAACACAAAGATAACGGAAGGTAAGGAAATTGAAAAAAGTCATTTTGTGAAGAAGTATGACCTATTTTTCCTTAAAAAAAAAAAAAAAAAGGACACAAAGAAACATATACCCATTACTTAGCCATACTGCTAGGTCTACAGTCTTTTGAACCCTTTATGATATACATGAAGCAGTATCAAATACTAAAGCAAACAAAGTTTTCATCTACTTTTTTTTTTCTTTTTCTTAGAGAGATGTCTTATAGAAATATTACCTGAAAAATACCTAGACAAAGACCTGAAATTCAAGTTCTTTCTAAATGCTACTTACATTTATTTAATATTTGCAGCAGCCATATCTGAAGTAAAACCTATTGTGGTTTCAGACAGAAATACACAATACAAATACCCACAAAGTGTTTTTATCCTTACTTTCATCCCCTCCATTGCATCCTTGCTTGCAATAGATTTTCTAAATCATCATGATTGGAAATTAATGTCCATTCCCCAGGTGCCCTTGTTATTTTACCCACCTCAGTAAAACACTGGTAAACCTAAGTCAAAGCCTGAGTTTTGAATTCTCCAGAGCACTTCACTCAGTAAGAAGAAAAAAAAAATCTGGCTGACTGCGTAATATCTGGAAACTATATGATGGCTTCTTATTTAAACATAAATCTAAAGGTCTATCCATCCTGTCTCCAGAAGATTTCACAATCAGGAAGACTGTTTTTCCATGGTGAGACTCATCTCTTGCATTTCTGGTGTACTGACCTCTGATTTCTCCAAATACAGGAGGCACCACATTCACACTCCTCTGCTTAAAAACAAAACAGAATAGCAGCTTGCACAAGGATCCTGGATGTCCACAGTCAGAGCTCCCTTGAATTACAACCATGCTGACTATCAGCAGACAAGGTTCAGCTTACACCAGGTATTTCAAAATCTGTGCTTAGGCTGTTAGAGCATAAGAACACACAGCACAGAACAGAAGCAGTGGTGGCTGTTGGTGCCTCCTCAACAATGGCAAAACTCAAAAAGAAAAAAAAAAGCCACCATTCTCCATACAAAAATATGAAGCTAGTACAAAGATCATAGGCACGCAGCGTCAAACATTTTAACATCATTGCTGCAACTGTCAAACTCACCACTGTGTAGAAATCAAAATAACACACTCCTCTCCTACTTATACAAACCAAAAAAAAAAAAAAAAGAGTAGGTGTTGAGGGAAGAGAAAGAACAAGGCACGCATACAACATACAACACCTCCCCATTATGCTCTCCCAACCTCTAGCTATTTTCAGCTCAGATTTCCTGAGGCTGTTGTTCATCCATTTATTAACCTCAATGTATCTCTCTTCCGATTACTTATCCAACCTCTCCTTGAGTCCATGCAAACTTCTTGTATACACGGTGTTTAGCCAGTGCACCTGTGAAATTCCTGCACTGAGTGAAGAACCACCTCCTTTTGTTTGTTCTGAACCTAGCTCCTATCAACTTCAGTTGACAGCTCCTAACTCATGTGATTTGACTGTTTGCCTCCTCTTCCATCTCTGTCTGCTCTCTTCACAGAGCTCTGTTATAGACCCCTAACGCATATTTGCTCCACCTCCAAGTTATCTCTACCAGGCTGATACATCCTAAACTATTCAAATCATTTTTCATCCAGGAGCTAATTCATATCTTTGATGGCCCTTGTTGCCTTTCCGTTAATCTTTTCCTATACTATGTATCTTTCCTGAGAAGAAGGGAGCAGAAATGCTTACAGTATGTAAGGTATGAAAGAACCATGGATTTACGCAGTAAAGTGAGATAAGTTACATGGTCAAAAGTACCAATATTTTGGCTTAAGTATACTAGTATTATACTAGTAAGCTTTGACCTATATAGAATCATGCCTCTTACATATGAAATCTCACAACACAACCAATGGTGCTATACTACACAATTGCCAGAGGATAGGCACACGTCCCATCTTTTCTTTAAACTGTTTACTTCATGTATTTTCCTTAGAAATTCCTTTTTTTTTAAGTTCCTGCCAATCTTTATACCCTTCTCTTTCAAATATTTCTGACCATTTCATTGTCTCAACTACAGTTGCCTACTGAATACCTTTCTGCACCAAGGGTAGAGTCCTGACTAGGTGATGTTGTGCAAGGGAAGTGACGAAGTCAACCACTCACTGAGCACCCCAGTTCAAAAGCCTACATCTAAACTGACAGTGCAGTACAGTGGCTGATGTGGCAGTCCCAAAAACCCCTTGTTAATTTGTATTACAAGGGAATCCCAGTGACTCCTACTGGGCCTGACAAAGATGTGCTTGGGACACACACACCAACTTTCATTAAGCTTACAATGGTCTTTTGATTGGGATTCATCTGAGGGTAAGCATTAGCATCTTTCACATTATACACCCGAATCCCAAAGATTTTGCAACTTGCTACATACAGCCTACTATCTAGTTACTAAAAAGGAGAATTCTCCTGCCAGCTAACAAGAGGTATCTCCTACACAGGAGCAAGGTAGTTTTAACATGGATTAAACCTAAAAAGCAGCTTGCTTTCGCTAAGAAAGTATTTTGAACAAAATAACATGGATTAGGAATATGCCTTTTTAGTGCAAAGAAAAGATCATGGAGAAATGGGTAGATTTCCAAAACCTTGGAGGTAAGCAATTACAATAATTTCTGAAGACAACATACAACAAAAATGGTAAGAATCCAAGGAAGATGTAATATTTGTGGATCTTTAAGCCCCTAAATTACCAAAGGTCCTGTTATAACAAAGGAAACACTAAACATACTGATGTCACAGGAAGCAAGCACTTCATTATTGCCAATTTTATCAAATGTGACTCAGGTGTCTCCTTGAAGAGTAATGGAAAAATGGTGAAAATTAGTATGCTTTCAGTGTTGTTTCTCTGTCCATCACAGTATACTTTTGTGTTAAAAAGTATACATCCCTCTTCCTCAGGCATTAAAAAGAAGTCGCTGTGTGACACTTTGGAAAAGGCCTTGAAGAAGAGCATCAGAATAAGGACACAGAGACTCATTAACAAAATCCAGACCTTGAGTCATCTGAAGGGAGGAGAAATTATAACTGTGGAACCACATGTATTTTTCAGTAGTTCAGGAAGTAAGGCAACACATGTCTGCTTTACTTAGCCACCAGCCGTGGAAGGAAATGAACCCAAGCACTGTAGTTTTATCCATCCCCACCCACCCACCCCTACTCCCGGCCCCCCTTTTAAAGGGCGAGAAGTCCGCCGGGATCTCGCCTCCACCACCTGACCTGGCTCTGTGGCCGTGCAACATGAGGACAAGGGGAAGCTCACTGCTTGCCATGTGTGCGCACTCCTCCCTCGCCCAGGAACTCGTCAGCGAGCGGCCCGGGGGCAGGCAGGACCGCGAGGCGAGGGGTGGCCGCTGCCAGGGCTCACAAAGGACGGCGGAGGCGGGCAGGGGGGAGCGGCGACGGACGGAGACACCCCGGCTCCCTCCCCATCGCCGGGCACACGCTGCAGCCAGGCCCGAGGCGAGCGCCGGAGGAGCCGGCGGCAGGAACAAAGACCCCAGCCCCCCGCCGCCCCCACCCCACTCAACGGCTGGGGGGGACCAACGGTCACTGAGGGAGGGGCAACGGCCATGGCGGGGGGGGGGGCGTCCCGCGCGCACGCGGCCGGCACGCGGGCACACACCTGCGCCCCGTCCCCCCGTCCCCCTGGGGCCGAGGCGCCCCCGGCGCCCAGGTGCCCGGCGGCGCCGCTGCTTCCGTGTTCCTGCCGCCGCCGGTGGCGAGGGAGACGGAGAGGAGGGTCCTCGCCACATCCTGCGCCCTCGCCCGCTTCCTCCCGCCCCGCCAGGAGGGAGCGGGGCGACCCGGGCACAAAGTGGGGGGCGCTGCCCCGCGGCCGGCCCTTCTTTGTGCGTGCCCCGCGTCTCCCACCGCCCCGCGCGTTACCGTGGTGAGCAACGGTCTCATCTGCTCGCCCGCTCGCTCCTCTTCCATCGCGGCGGCGCCGCCGAGTCCGGCGGCAGGCGCGGAGAGGGAGAGAAAGAGAGAAGAAAGGCGGGCTGGAAGCAGGGCTCGGCGCTACCCCTGCCCGGTCAGTCAGTCGGTGGCGGCCGGCGCCCCGCGCGCTGGCTGGCTGGCGGAGGCGGGCGGCGCCGGTGCCCTCGGGACGGAGCGGCCGCCGACTGCTGCGCCGCGCCGGGGGCTGAGCCGAGACCAACTCGGCGCGCCCGCTGACCCGCCCCTCCCCCCCCCCGCT
>NW_020447619.1:1393435-1462587 GCF_003343035.1 Apteryx rowi
GCCCCCGCCTGGCGCGGGCCCCGGGCTGGCGCGGCCGCGAGGCGCTGAGGGGGCGCGGCGCGGCAGTTGGGAGAGTCCCGTCCCACGGGGGTGGCGCGGCCGTTGGGAGGGCCCCGTCCCACCGAGGGCGGCGCCGGTGGGGGGGGCTCCCCCGCCTGGGCTCGGCCGCTCCCCGCACGGAGGCTGGCGGCTGCCCCGGGGCGAGCCGGCGTTGCGGAAGCACAGAGCGTTGCCTCGAGGAGAAGCTCCTCTTGCCGCGGGGCCGGGGCGGCCTGCGCGGCGCCCCCGGGCAGCGGCGGGGAGAGGAGTCAGCGCTCGGCCCGGCACTAGGCATCAGCAGCGGGTTACTACAGACACGGCTGATAGCACTGCCAGTGATTACGGCTGTCTTGACACTTGCTTGCATAGCGCCCGTTTCTCAGTTGCTTGTGATTTTTGCCAAGCTTTAACCAGGCGAGCTGAATTTTTCCATGCCAGGTGCCTGCCTCAGGCTGATTTTTTTTTTTTTTTTTAAAAAAAAAAAATAATTGAGATATTTCCAGAAATAATATTATTTGCCCTTATATAAACATTCCAACAATCTTTTATTCAAAAGGCTTGAGATAGGGGAGGGGTGGGAGGGTAGTACCAAGGATGTACTTTTGGCTGTCTCTGTAAAGATTCGCTCCAGTAGAAGCCTTTAGAAGAAAACAGCCATTTACACTTGCCTAATAGAGATAACTTACACTTTGGGCATTAGTCTCTCTAAAGGTTACATCCTCATTGAAGACACTCAATTCTAAAATATCTTGTATTGATAGGACTGAACATGCACATACACTGCAGATGAACCATTGCTTCCTATTTCTTATGCTTGATAACCTGCTTCATGATCTGTGCCTTTCTCCTTCTAACTACAGCTACAGTTCAAGGGGGGGTTGTTAGACATGGCCCCTTTTTCCCCCCTGAAATCCTGCCTGGCAAGACTAGAAGAAGGCCTGTATTTGCCCAGGACTTCTAGACTGAGCTGTCAATGAGAGCTCTAATATTGTAAGTGCTGCACGGTGCATTAAGAAGTTGGTGTGCACCAGATGGGCAGAGATACCATGGAGCCGTAAATGCATGCTACAGAGCATCTGCAATACAGCCAGTACTTTGGACCACTTTCAGGAAGCTTTAGGCTTAGTGTTTGTTTGCTACGTACAGCATGTGAACACCAAATGGTTTAGAAATCTCAGAAAGAAAATACCATAGCCTGACTTTCACTGCAGGCCTAATCCCAGCTAGTCTTCTGAGAGTGACAAAGTCTGAATGGATCACTGAAGAGAGGCACAGAGATTGCAGTATCACACTGAGATCATAGGAGATGCAGTGTGAAAGAGAAAGCAGGCTGACTGACACAAATACATCAGGGTCAGAAAACATATCAAGGCAAGGGGAAGAATTAGACTGGGTCTCAAACTGACCCTCTCAAATGGAAATAAGAGGGCCACTGGTCTTATCAGTAGCTTTAGAAGCAGCAAATGAAAGGAATGCATGCATCACCAAACATCAGGCACTAAGAGCACTATAAAAGGAGGCTCTGCAGAGCCTGGAGACAAAAATGTAAACCTGATTGTAGAGGCAAAACAGGCCTCTTCTGCTGCCTACCAGCAGCAGGCTTAGCACAATTTCAGAGACCCACTTTCTACGGAGTTTGGCCACAGGCAAGCAGAACGCTCTGAACTTTTGCTGGAGCATGGATAAGAAGAGCTAGCTGGTGATTAGCGCTCTTCTGTGCTTTTCAGGAAAGGCACTGATCAGTCTACAAATCAAATTAGCTGACAAAACAGTTGTCCAGCTAGGAACAGTGCACATGCACACTGTTGGATGGCACAGGGTACAGATGCAATCCTGGCTGTAAGGCCAGAGCTCCTGACCCAGGCAACTTCGAGGAAGCTTTCTAATGAATGACTTAGCACGGGTCTACATGAGGTCTGCTATAACCTGTCCTTTGAGGAATGTATCATTAGTGTAAGCTGTACCTGCCTAGTTATACAGAGGAAATGAAGTAAGGAGAGCTATGTAGAGCTGATTGAACAGGGAGCAATCTTAACATACACTTCTATCAAAGATTATAGGTTGTATCAGATTTCAGCTGAGTTTGAATAGACACTAGAGAGAAATACAGCACTTTGGAGAACCACCACAAAAATAGTGACCAAAGCTAAAGCACCTTGATATACCTATAGTATAATCATGACCCATTCTGTCCTTTCCTCTTCCAGAGGAACCAGAGGACTGGCAGAGTTCCAGCTCAGATAGACTGTTGAAAATGATCTTGCACTAGACACAGGTATAACGGGGATGAACTGTAATTTGAGCTACTGTGGGGTGGTCATAATTAGTGCTTAATAGTTGTCTTGAGAGGCATGTCACAGAAGTCATCTTTTGGTATTGGGAGGAACACAACCCATCTTCACAAGCAGAGAAGAACTCAGTTCTCTGGGGACTCAGCCCAGAGAACAGTAATATCTCAAGTAAGGACTTCCCAGCACATGTGGTAGAACTACAACATTTGCTGAGGTTTGTCAAGGGACAGCAGACAGTTTCTAAAAACTCAGCCAGAGTGAGAGGAATTTTTAGTCAGCTCATCATACAGGAGCCTACTGACACAGACATCATGGGCATGAAAAGATGTTCCTTCTCCATTATCTCCTTGATCTGTAAAGAGGGGTTCATCTTCTGGCAGAAAAGGGATGCTCCATCAGTTCTTTTCCATAGCATCAGAGAACACCCAATACACAGATCAAGGTGCAGTGCAAAAAAGGGCCCAGCATTCATACTTCCTCTGGCACACTGTACTGAGAAAGGTATCTCCAGGTGGACACCCAGTCATTTGCCAAGCTGAAAAACTTGTTTGATCACTGCATTCCATCAGGTCACCCTCTATATAACCATAGCAGAAAAAGGCCAACCTGGCTTCCCATATCATGCTGCCCGAGTGAAAATAAAGTGATGCCTCTATTCATATCAAGTTGACCAGAATTTCTGAACGTTAAAAGCCTACATTTTCCAACAGGCATTGTTGAAATAAAAATAGGCCAGCCTTAAGTATACAAGCATAAGTGCAACTGTTACTAACACATCAAATGACATATGGAAGGAGCTGGACAAGGCTAGCGTGGCATTGGAGAAGTGGATCATCAGTACTTTTGACAAGATAATGTATATGGTCCACTAAGAGTGGTCTGATTTCCCTCCACTCCTTTTCCTCCGTCCTTCTTCCCTGCCACCTTGGACATGGATGAAGGCGAAAACTGTTGGATAAGCCAGATCTCCAATTAGGAGATTGCAAGTCTCCTTGAAGCAGTCATCAGCATCAGCTTGCCACCTCACTCTCTTGCTGTTTAATTTCCTGCCAAACATCAGGCACTTGCAGGGCTCAAAGGAAGGAAGCTAGATGCTGATAAAAACACCTTCCAACCAGCCTGACACCAGCAAAGCATTACTAAGACGACTGAGAAGTAGTCCCTCTCAGCACAACTTTCCTAAGTCTAAAGAGCTCCTACCCGAGGTTCAGGAAGACGAGAGTAGCTCATTCCCTTCACACACAGACACACATGCACACACACAGTCATGCACCTCTGGTTTGCTGAGGTAGCTGAATTTAACCTAGTCCCCTGTGCTAGCCTCTCCAGTCCTCACCTGCTCTGGCAGGTATGACCTCAGGCAGGAAGCTACCATGGCCACCCATGTGCACAGGGATGAACAGGATGGAAAGACCATGGCTTGGGATAACTACAACAGCCTTTAGCACTGCAGAAGTGGACTCCTTCTCAGGGAAGTTATCTGTCAGTCTAGATGTTTTTATTGGCTGACACAACATCATTAATGAAAACATTGGCAACTTCAATGGTAGAGAGTACTTGTTGCTGATAATCACATGAAGAGATTATTTTGGCAGCAGTAGTGGCCCTAAGCAGAGCTCTAAGGATGGTAAGGGAAGAAAATGTTAGGAAACAGTATTCCCTAGTCTTTGTCCCTTTTCTCACAGAGAAAGCAGAAATCATTTTCATGGCTAGGACAGAGTCTCTGAGGAACCACCAATGGAAAGAGGAAAGGTGAAAGGTGCTGAGGGGGGAAGAAGATAAGGGGACTGACCCTTCTTTCTCATTAGGGCATCTGATAGTGGCAGAAGCAAATACAAATTTAAGAAGTGAAATCATTGTGTGCGGAGAAGAGGGATGCAATAATGCAAACAAATGGTTCCTGATGCTACACTAGGACAAAGAACATTTGAACAGGAGTAATAAAAGTCAAGCAAAAAAGGAGAATGACAAAGGGAGATATAAATACTAGTGCAAACAATCATAGGTACAGAAGGTCACCAGTAAACAGGCAAGAGCAACACCTGGGCAGGGTGAAAAGGCTGGCCCCAAGCAAAGAAGTGCAGTGAGGCTGCAGGGAAAGATGTCGATCTCTTGGGCATCTGAAGAATAAATATCAGACACTAAAATGAGAGGGTGAGGAAGCAACACACAAAATAGAGCTGCAAAAGGAAAAAGAAGCCTTCTGGCCTAATGCTTTGAAAGACAAAGAAAGAGGTCTAGGGAGAGAAGGAGATGGGTAGGAGAGTGCTAGGTCCTACAAGAAAAAAGCAAACGGATAGTAAAATGGACTGAAGTGAATAAAAGCACTGCCCTTTGTGGCCTCCTCATCCACCCACAAACACTAATAGTAGAGCAGCAGCTAGCAAGAAGCCATAGCCTTTGAAATGAAAAAGTTGTCTCTCTGATGCACAGGATCAGGTCCTAGGTACTAAAGGAGGATCTGAAGGAGCCCTATCTTATCCGTTGCAGAAGGTATGAAATGAAGGAGGCAGAGTGTAGCAGAAAAAGTGAAGAGAAGGACTAAAACCATTAAAGGGAGCCCATTGGAACTGAGATTTATCCCTGTTGACACATTTCCTATACCAAACTGAAAAAAATTAAGCTTTTTATGTCATAGCCAAATTGTGCATTCTGTACTTTTTAGGTATCTGTTATCAGGTCCAATCTGCAAAAAAGCCAAATGCATTTGCAAACAAAGTCAGAGGATGTTGCACTTTGAAGATAAGAGTATCATGTAATACTAAATGCTCAAAAAATTACCAGTTACAGGTGTCTCAAACTGGATACTCCCAATTAGTTAAAGGTTTTGACATTGTTTGGCTAGCCACCTGCAAAAGGATAAATACATCTTCCCCTACTTGTGAAAAATGCTATGAAAGTCAATGCTTRTGGAACAACTAGGTACTTAAAGCTGAATATGAGCAAAAGGCACACAGGAAAGTATGCCCCCAGAGCAGCAAGTAATAAATACAGCCTTAGGCTGCACAGTGAAATACACAACTAAGACAAAACACTAAGAAGTTGCCAATTAAGTGAATACTGTCATTTTTTGTGTGATGAATGGGGTAAGAAGGGTCTTCTACAAAATAATTATAAACTGTATAAATAATTATCATCTAATAAGGCAAGTGAACAACAGGGTCAAATCAAAACTAATAGCAACCTGCATTCTGGAAGATCCTAAACTAAGATTTACAAGTTTTGAGTGCTTGTTCTGCACAGTTTTGGGGTGTAATATTAAATGCAAAGTTGTGACTAAATATTTATTGTGTATTAATATGGTCAGGGATCAAAGTTATTCTTGTTTCTTTCCAGAACATTTATTGTTCTATGTGTTTTTTAAATGCATATGAAGAATAATCACAGGCCTGAGGAGTTCATAATCTGTGGGTCAAGAAAAATGCAGACTAGAGGACAAGTACAGCATATTTGAGGTACACCTAAATTACCAAATTCCAAATATGAGGTATAATCAATACCTCTCCTAAAACCACCTCTGTTGTGATGCCCTCAAAAGAGATTTCAGTATAAACAAAACTGTGATGTCACTATTAATATAGTCAGAGGCTTGAATGAGTACAGGTTTAGATGAGTAAAGTAGATTTGGAAGGTATATAGCAAGTCAAGACAGGTTACTAAGGAAATAAAATCACTACCACTTCATTTGCTTTTCTAATTTCTCCTGTCTTTTAGAAGATCAACTGACTTTTTGTTTCTTTTTCTTCCACATAAAAAGAAAGACAAATACAGATTTAAAAACTATTAGGTGTTTGAGGTGTTACAAAGTTAATAAGAGTTTTCAGTCTAGGGAAATTTGTTTCAGCTTTAGTATGTCTTTAAAAAAAAAGAATATAAAAGAAAAGAAAAACTTGCTGCCTAATCATTGTCAGATATGTTGCAATACTGAAATCAGTATAGAGCTCTGGCAGAAAGAGAGGATTTACTAGCCCCAGTCTGTGGAACCTGGCCATTTTAAAAGGCATGGTCAGATAGTATAAGAGGTCACTCACAAACTACCTAATGTCTTGGTTGTGTGTCCATCTAGTTCTATTTACTCCTCTTTAAGACCAGCTTTTCTCATACTCAATGCCTGGCTTGTCTGAGTACTGTAATCCAAATAATACATTTTTCACTTTAATCAGTAGTAGCAACAGAAGACTTCAAAGAAAATTTAAGTTTCTATACATTTGAAAATACATGCAACTGATTTTTAACATAAATTTAGATTTCTTCCCCCTTCCCACTTGTGTGTAATATCTAAAATTTAAGAAACCTCAACCCCCTATCTAGAAAAGCAGTGAAATCTATCCACCAACTTAATCATATGTTTAAGTGCTTACTGGATTGGGGCCCCAGTTCAGCATTGCTGTGTCCAGCTCACCACAGGAAGAGGCCTTCCTGACGTTCCACCTTCATGTTGTTTAGCTCTGTAGCAGCCATCATCTTCATTCTTTCCCCATGACACAAAAAGGAACTGTTGTTTAACTTAAAAGACGATGTTGACACAATTTAGGTTGAAAGAGGTTTCTAGCCACTAGGAGAATGAAGGTCTAGGGAGCCCTTTCAAGACAGATCTAAGGCAACCTTGAGAAAGCAAGAAACCTACTTATCTTAAGATAGACCTTGAAGTAGTCATTAAAGCTTTTATGATGTAAATGCTTGCAGTAGGAGAGAACTAAAGTTAAGCTCTTTCAAGAAGAGCTTCCAAGAAGCTCTTTCCAGTCCTGTGGTCTCACACATTTCACATCTAAACTTATTCCTTGTTATCCATATATGATCTCAATTTAATATTTTAACCTTCAGATCAAAGCTATCAGCACCCTTGATTATAGCACTAGCTAGCCTAAAGTCCTGAGTTAAACCTTTAACCCTTTTCTCAGCCAAGGAAGACTATTAAAAGTTAGTCAACTTCTGTAAAATTTTTTCACATGCACAGAAGGAAGATATCAAATAAATACAAAATATATTCATATATACTGGGTTGCAGGTACCTGAGATAAATTGTGCAATATGGGACTCCAAATCTCTTTTCCCACAAGGCTCTTTTAGATGATCATATTCTTCCCACACAGTTTCTCTTCCATTACCCCAGGGAGTTTAATCATACCTGTTGTGATGAAAGCCAACTTCTAAATGAGTTTGGACATCCTCTGGACTCTGTTCCAGAATGCCCAATTAAATATGTGCCAATTATCTAAATATAAAATGCCTTCATTGACATTTCTGTCTTACAGTGTCATACTACAAGGTCTTCAGCCAAGGATCCATCAGATTATTACCTTTAAAAACAGTTCTAACATCATCTGCATTAACATCACTTTCCTTTCTTTTGATAATCAATACCAACATAGAAGATATTTTGTGAACTTTATATCAGTAGAACCATTTTTTCAAACTCAGTACATTATCAATAGTTTAATTTTTGTTCCCAAAGTACTATATGCTAGGGTTAAAAAAAAAGAAAGAAAGAAAGAAAGTAGACACTATATTTGTGCAATCGCTACCTTTCCAAATGAAACATCCTTACTATGTACTGAGTTTCAATTTGCTATTGTGGTGGTCGCTTTCTGACCAACAACAAAGCCAAAAAACATGTTTAACTTTGGTTACTTTTCTTCTACATTTGAGACATTTCAGCTTTGAGAAGTAAGGTACATAGGGAGAGATAATATTCAGATAACAGATAATAAAGTCATAGTCATAGCCATGTAATATTTAAATAAATTGTAATAATAAATCAAAGTATCTTAAGACATTATCTAATTACATTGAAAGTTAGTGTTTTACTGCATACTACCAAACTTAGTGTGTTACTGAATATTACCAAATCCATTATACATTGCCTTTTTCAACTCTTATGTTCAAGGATAACCCTATATATTTCTATTTTCTCCACAACAGTTAGGAAACCTTCATTTTAAAAAGGTAATTTAGCAAGAAGATTAGAAAGAGAGTTGGCAAGAGTATGTCAATAAGCCAGGAAGGCAAATCCTTCACTTCTGGCCTCCTGAGAGAACAGATATGAATGTTGTTTCTTGCAGAGCATAGAAAGGATAGTGAAAATCTGTTTGTTAATGAAGGACATGACTGATGCAAATGAGGTTACACGTCCCACTAGGCACAGCTTTGTGATATTTTGGGGAAGGAAGTGGGTGGCCTACTTTGCTTCCTCCTTCACTTAAAGAGAAATACCTGCATGTATGCATGTYTTACCAAGCACACTATCTCTATTTTTCTGGCACTGATAGAGGAACATGGATATAAGGAACACTTATTTACAAGTCAAATTCATGTCCCGCATTTTGTTATGTTGTAATTAACTTTAAGGAGACAGCACTACTAATGAGCTGTGTGTATTCCCTAATGCAAATCGGATTAGGGATTACTGACGCTATAACCTCCTCACGAGGGGACTGTCATAGAAATCCCTTGTGTGAATGTGACTTCTAGAAAGTTCAGGGCTTCTATATGAGACTTCTAAAGAACAGAGCAAATACCATAACAAGGTACTACAGTAAGATTATCAGGTGAAAGGAAAAATAATCTATGGCAAGTTTAGCTACATTATTCAGGAGATAAAGTGATTACAGCAAAAATCCAGAGATTACTATCCATCTGTCTACTGTCTTACTGAAGGCAACTTCTCACAAATCATCAAAAGATAAATCAAATTAATACTTTACAGGTCCTTACAATCTGCTCTATTCTTGTGACTTTTCTTAATGAAGGATTCATCAGATTCTTCTAAGAGGTGGGATGTCTGTAGAAAAATCAGATCACAATTAAATATTTTCCTGAGTCATTGTCAAAATGCACTCTTGCTCATGTCATTAAGGACTCTTCCATGTATGTGCTTTCTGTTCTAATGGCTTATTCTATTTTCCATCTGGAAATAGCCATGGCAAAAATGCTGCCCATTAAGCAATTCTGGGCAAAGAAGCCCAGAGGGTCAGAGTGAGAAGAAAGCAGCCAGAAATGAGAATGGCCAGCTAAGGAAAGCAAGGTACAGCATGCTTTGTCTCAACTCCTAAACTGCCTGTGCTCCAGTCTAGGGGATTTACTAACTGAGCTGGCAGTGTGCTTAGAAGTGATGGCCCCAGGCCATCACAGTGAAAATGGAAACTGTTACCTGCACTTTCTGTGCTTTACAGCATAAATTCTTATAATATTTATGAAAGTACTAAACTATAAGTAAATGTTATCCAGGACAATTGTTCTTCAACAAACGGGACACGTTTCTGCAGCACACTGGTAACTGGGTAGGAATCAGATTACATCCCATCAGCCAGCTGGGAAGCTATGTTTTCCCTTGTGATTACAAACCACCAAGTTGTTTTTGGCAAGATACAAATAGCTGTGTCCCTGACAGACATCTAGGCAGTGAATTTCCAATTATGGAGAAGTTACAGTTAAGTTTCAAAATTTGAATTATGGACTTCGCCTTAATTCAGCAGCTGTCGCAAAGCAATTTGCCTGTCAAGTTACAGACCAATCTGGAAATAAAAAATGCTGATACAAGTCCAGCAAAAGGTAGCTATTGGACTTCCACTTGTCTAGCAAAGGATTGAAGTGGTTATAGCCAGATCACATGGATTTTCGGTTGTAGTAAAACGTGACTATTTTATCTCAGATATGTGGGTTTTTTTCTAACAGATTGATTAGGAAGGGGGGCGGAAGGTGGGAAGGCAAGTCAGAGTTTATCCTGATCAAAATTTAGACAGAAAAGACAAAAAAAAGTTTGGGGATTTTCCTCCTTTCAGTTGAGAAAATTAAAATTTTACCCAGCTTCATCTTCTTCCAAAAACATCCTGTTGTACTGACACATTCAGCTTCAAGGTAGGTGCCTGCAAAATTCCTCTCTTTGTTTTATGAGTTTCATTTCTTGTTTACTTCTTGTTGCCAAAAGCTGTTCTGTGAAGCTCTACAAGTACATGGGACAGACCATACTATCTTTGTGCTTCAGAAATGCTCTTTACACTCTTCACATTGCTGTTTTGTTACTATCATCTATTTTAAAGGTGCACCGTGTTTGGACAGCATCTCAAATTCTTGTCTGATAATAGAAAAGTCCAATTTTTGAAAGACAAAAGTCTTTCTGTTTGTGATCATATTGCACACTTAAATAGCAGAAAGTTTCATACAAGACATTAGCTCAGGAATTCATCCAAAGTGATTTTAGTAAAATCAGACAGTAGATAATTTATGAATGATATTATAATTGCTATTTACTGAACATTTTTCTGGCAATTTTCTGTCTGCAAATGTGGTTCAATATATTAGGCTTCCTCTTTCAAAAACTTTAAGTAGAATCAATACCCATAGAAATTACATTTAAATAAATAATAAGGAAGAGAAAATATGTGGAAACAGAATACAGAAATGGATCGTTTGGGAAAGATGTTTTAAAAGACACAATTATTTACGTCTTTTAAACTGAACTACGTAACAGGAAATGCTTTAAGTTCATAGCTAGTTGTCTATAGTAGTGGCTAGATTACCAGATGTGCTGAATGGGTTACTGCGAGCATTCAACGATTAAGAAAAACTAATCTGTTAACTTAGTGCACATGTAAGTATTTAAACTTTAAATAGTCAAACCTCGAAAAAATTAAGAAAATGGACACAAATCTTGAAACTAACACATGACCCTCATTTCAAGTCAGCACCCAGCTACAAACTCCTGCTTTCTTTGGTGAGTGTTGTGTTCACTAAAACATTCCCACTGACTTAAAACTGAGCAAGGATTCCTTTGCTGCTTCCTCAGGCACTCATGGCTTCATGCAGGACACATACCTGGTTTGGGTTGACTGCTCAGGGTACTTCAAGAAGAAATGAAAAATGGTAGCAACTGCTGTACAGGATCATGCCACAGCTCTTTATGTTCCATATTTGTTTCTGACACTGTCCTGTAGCAGAGGCTTAGCAAAAAAGAATAAGAAGTAGAACAACTTTAGTATGATCTTTCCCTGGTGTATCCTCCCAGTTCTCAGCAACCAGTGTGGGGATCTCTTGGTTTGAAGGCTGTCTCCAGACCACCATGTTCAAGGACTGCCAATCTGCCATGACTTTTTCCAACATATACTTGAATTGATTTATACTTCTGCTGAGTCAAGGAGAACTGCCTTTCTTTTTTAAACTCACTGCCTTGTAACTGAAAAATTAAGAATACTCAAGTTATAAGAAATAGCCAATATCTATTTCTTGTTCATTTTTCCACATGGTACATGTGATTTTGTAACCACTGACATTTTATTCCTCTGAGGAAGGGAATATCTTTCCTTGGGACAGGGTGACTGATCAGACCTGGTTGCTATGGATCCTACTTTGCATAAAAGTCAGTCTGAACCCTTGTCCCCATCTCCACTTCTCCTGTACTCTGTACTCCTGTAAAGCACTGAAACCGCAGGTTCTAATACTGACATAACATCTTCTTTGTACTTGCTATTTCTTTCCTAATAATTTCTGACATTCTACTAGTTAGTTTGCCCACCACTGAAAACTGAGCTCACTTTTTTCAGAAGACTAGCCACAGCGACATCAGTATTATTTTCTGAGTAGTAATATTAAATCAGAGCCACTATCAGCATGGTCACTAGTGTATTTGAAGAGCTGCAAGAGTCTCCACTCATACATCCTAGGCTAAGGTGATTTTTAGGGTTCCTGCTTTGATGTCTGCCAGTGCATGTTTGCACTTACGACCAACATACATCCACTTGCAAGATCTCATTTACAGCACCTCACTCTCTTGCGGCCTGTTGATCTGTTTTTGAGCTTGATTTTTTTTTCAGATTTATAGTTCTAATACTTAAACACTATTTGAATATAAGGCCTATATTTAATATATCTAAGGGAAGAACAGCTTGGCCTGGATGTAGAAGGGGTAGGAAAAGCTGAGTACAGCCTCTACCCTGCTTTCACCCATCCTGGGCAAGATATACTCCTTGAGCAAAAGTCTTCCTTACTAAAGATTTGCACCATGTGTAAATCATTTCAGCTATCCAGACTTGACTGTATCTATGTCAGGTAGTCCATGTACAGCCTATGCAATAACAGTATGTCATCTCAAAAGCATTGAAGGAAAGAGGAAAAAGCCCATCAGATATCTTCACATGGACAAGGGAAGACAGATAAGAGCAAATTCTGCCTTCATTCTGAGCTGACCAGACCTGGGGTAGTTCTGGACTGAGAACTAAGTAGCCACATTAGCATGGTGCTCTGCTGGGGCTAATCACCCGGTGAGAAATTGTCCTTGTAGACATATCCTGAGACAATTGCTGATGTTTTATATCTCTTCCTTGCCTTTATTGGCAGCAGCCATTTATAGCCAAGRAATAGTTCTTATTTTATTCCTCCCCAGTTTCTGGGTCTAAACTGATACTAGAAGTCTATTTAACAAATTTATATACGAGTCTTCCCAGTTTAACACTGCCCCCACCCTGCTGAACTTTGAAGGCAACAGGCACTGTCAATGGTTTGGCATTCTACCTTATCTCCCCACATCAGCATTTATCTGAAGCTTTTATTTATATTGTTCTGGCAAAGTAAAAGTATACAGTGATAACACTTTTTATCTTCAGCTGGGTGGTGTGTTTGGGCTGCTTTTGGCAATCTCACTCAATCAGTCCTGTTTAAATTGTGAGTAAAACATCCATTTCAATCAGCAGATGCAGAGATCAGGCTTACACATTCAGTTCTGACCTAACTCAGTACAACTAATGGTTGTAACTTCTTTTTTTTTTTTTTAATGTAGTTGCAAGGTACAATAAGAACATAAAGTCCTACAATCATAAACATTTTCTTTTTGTTCTTTGTAATATAAAACTACTATGATAGCTACAGAGAAACATTCCAGAACTCTGGCCTACCAAAATTGTCTATAAAAATTAAGTTTCCAGGATTTGTTTTGTCAAAGAAAACATACATAATTATGACAATGTTAAGGCCCCTACTTTGTTCTCTAGTCTCAGATCCTCCAAGATATTTAAGTGTTACTGTTTTATTGCATTTCTGTAAGAAATTTGCTTTCCACCTTCTTCTCTATTGCAGTTTCATTTGAAAGAAAAACAAAACACTACTAAAGATAGTCATTCATTCAACACTAACATCAGTTCAGCAAAGCTCTGCACAAACCTTCCAGTACAGGGTATGGCTTTCTTTGTTTAAGCTTCTAAATTAGGCTATATAAAAACTTATTAGGATTTATATCACCCTCCCAAAACCCTGTATAAACTCTGAGCTCTGCAAAGTGTAATACAAACCAAAGATAGAAGATTGTAGATGGAAATAAAATGCCAAACATAAGCTTCATAATTTGCCAAGAAAACTGTAGATAAAAATAAAGCTTGGAGGTTAACTCTAATACTTGGCTGTAGGAAAGCTTACTTTGCTAAGGACTAGAATTTAGAAAAACTCCCCAAAGAATTCTGGCATGAGTAGGAACAGACTGCAAGGACTTATGTTATTTAGAAAACAATTCCTTCCAGAACTAGAATGATTAGCTTTCCCTCTTCTCAGTTTTTAGTCGCAGTAAAATTCCTTTGCTAACAGTAATTTTGGAGAAGCCACAGAGTTCTGTCAAAACAGAGGTTCTGTCTATCAGAGGTTCTGTCAAAAGATGACAGCTTTGGGACAGCGATGCTAAATCCGGTCACTGTTTCTGTCTCAGAGGAGGAGCCACAGTAATCAAGCACTTCTGGCTAGTATATAACCAGAGGGAAAGGATTTTTCCCTGTGAGGAGCTACACTCAAAATACCTCAAGTGTTTTGTTATATCACTGCCCTCTCAAAATGTCTAGGCCAGAGGCAAGTTGCAGTCCTGGGGCTTATTGCTCCTGCCTGCATGCTGCGCCTCTGTCGACACAGGGTAGTAAGTTCCACTGTTTAGTTCTGCCACTGAAATGCTCTGTTCAGATCTAGTACTTCTCAGAGCTCATGACAATAAGGAAAAATCAACATTACTAGTGAGCCACCTCCCCTTGCACCTATTACTTCTCTTTCAGTTTCAAAAGGATATCGTGGGGTCCCATAGCTATATCATCTAACCTAAATCTGGGCTGCTGCAGTCCTGCTCCCCACTGCACTCTACCATTTCCCTCTTTTGTGCTAGCACTGCTGCTTCTACAATTGCATAGTGAGCTGACTCAGGGAGATAAGCCAACTGAAAACCAACCCTAAAAAGAGGATTTGCGACTGGCTTAGCCCTCCAAGGATCATGACAGCCCCCAGTAGATTAGCTACAGATGCTACAAAACTGCACCTTTAGTTTCATCTCCAGTTTGGCCATCACATCAGACTCCTCTGTCCCACCATTAGCTTTTCATACCCAAATTTTTGTGCTTTCTGTTGCAGACTCTCATAGTTATCAGAAGTTCTCCATAAGCATCCCCTGTGCTATCTTATTCTTCCAATCCCCCTTCACTTAACATGGGTGAAATTGCTGCCCTCCAGTGACAATTCCTACAAACATAGATCAAAAAATACTCTTCTTGTTTACTTACCTTGCCCATTTGCAAGACTTGTGTATTTGACTGTACTCTTTGAGGCTGTGTCTGTGCTAGACACTGTACAAATACAGAACAAAGGAATTTCGGTGTCAGACACCTCCGCACTCTGGTAAAACAAGCAATAAAGGTGACATATCCTAGATCCAATAAAGGACAATAGCAGCCATTGCCAGACTACATGATGTGCACATCAGTAGCAATACTTCCAGTGGTGGTACCCACTGCTATTGCCATCACTAGGAGTGACATATAGCAAAAGAAAAGTTACAAGTAAGGAGCACTTGTGCTTCTACTGGCCTGGGCACCACTAAATAAACAGGTCATTATGTTTCCATAAATATATGTTCACTGCAACTGCACTTCCATACTCCAGTCTGAAATGGGCAAACATATGGACTATTGTGATGCTCAGCAGACAGAAATAGGATAATCTTCACAAAATGAAAAGGCACTCTGCCCCCTACAGCTGCATGTGTTTTCATGAGCAGCAGAGTAACCCAAGCCAGCTGGCCTTCCTATAAAATAAAGGAGGGTTGTATTGTACTTTTCCTATCATGCTATCTAAATGCCACGGACAGCAGCTCTTCCATTTTATCTCTCCCAGACACACATATCAATCTTGACCCCACTTTCACCCAGGTTGTAGCCAAGCAAGTCCACACTTCTTAGCTTTGGTGAAAGAGCCCTGCATGTCACCTGCATGCTGCTGACACAAGAGCCCTCGCTGCCTCCCGTGCTATTTCAAAGGCAGAGCTAACAGAAGAGATTCCTCACCAACGCCAAGCTCTCAGCATGAAAGGGAGGTGACTCAGCACTACCAGCATGTTTTTTCCAGGCAATAAGGTAGGGACAAATCAAAGGCCATTCCTTCCATCCTTGCTAAAGTCCTCAAGCAAGATGCATACTTACAGAGCTGTGCCAGTCAAAATTACCTTTGTTAACAGGCCCAAACATGATTCCTGGTAGCAAAGTCTAGACTATGTTACTAAAATTAGATAGCAGAAACTAAGCATTCTTTGGACATACTTTGACAGTAGCTTGCCAGCACAGGTGCTACATGACTAGTCCTGATAAGAACAATCCTCCAGCAACCATCCCACAGTGCCTTTGTTCTTGAGGAAGCGTCTACTTCAGTCACTAGTTTGAACTCCACCACCCAGGAATTCCAGGCACCAGATCCTTCACCCTTTCCTGCAAAGCCCATTTACTAGCCCATCTTGCTAAGCAAAAGCTCCAGCTCAAAACTGTGCTGCTCCCTGGGAAAGGATTCTTGGATCTCTTAGGTCCACGGGCTTGTGCTGCCTGTTATGTCCCACTGCAGGAGACATTGACATGGTTGCTGCAGTGTGGAAGGCAAAACTGGGCTGCTCCCTGGGAAAGGATTCTTGGATCTCTTAGGTCCACGGGCTTGTGCTGCCTGTTATATCCCACTGCAGGAGACATTGACATGGTTGCTGCAGTGTGGAAGGCAAAACTGGGCTGTGCTAAGAAACATGCTACAAAGGCACAGCAAGAGCCCTACTGGGAAGTGAGGAAAACACCAAATCTGGGGCTGCTCTCCTCCAGAATAGGAAGGTCCTTGACAAACTTGGCAAAGACGCTTCTCCAGTCTTGTCACTCGTACCTCATAAGACCCAAGAGCAGGAAATGTTGGCAGTGCCCACTGAGGAAGGATGGGAGGGTTTGTCCCTGACGGCAAACGCACCCAGAGGAGGGGACACGGACTCCAGGTACAACAGGAAGAATTCTGTACTCAGTCAGGTTAAACCTAGACTTTGAAAAAACAAGGGAAGAGGGTTCAAGTGACTCTGTGGCGCATTCTTTTTTCCACTCCATTAGTAGGACAGAAATCTACATTCCCCCTCCTTTTCAAGGGATACCATGTTTGCAGGCAGCTAGAGAACAAATAAATTGACTTTTTAAGACCACTTTATTCTAAAGGCATGGCCCAACAAAGCAGACTGAAGGAAAGGATCAAGAGTTTCACTGAGAAGCAAACTAAGAGCCTAGTACAGCATCAAAGCAATCCTGAGACTGGAACATAGTGTGAGACAGCCTGTCTGCTCATTTGCAAGACCCAGCCACATGCATCTCCACTCCACCTGAACAGGCCGTTTAAACTAACACATGTCACTTCACAGCTGGGGCAAGCAGAGACCACATGCATTGCCAGTTCCCACATCCCAGCTGACAAGCACTTGCTAACACAGCTTTGCATGTGCCCACACCCAAACATGTCTCTCAATCAATGAATTTTAACAAGGTACTCACCGGACAGCATTTACACATCTTGCAGAACGTAAGATAAAGATTTCCAGACACTTGCAATCTCAGTGACTGTTCAGTCCACAGATAGCTCAGTGCTCATGGCTTGCCTCACAGCTTGCCTCCTCATCTGTCATGCTATGCTGGTAGAACAGTGACTGTACCTAAATCAAACTGATACAGAGGTAGTCAGGTAATCAGTATCTGGAAACCTTCTTCCTTTTTTAAATATAAGTATTTTAATATAAAATGAATATTTAAGCAGTGATAGGTTTTGAAATTTATTATTATTAATGCATTCTCTCCTGGCTTGTTATTGCTAAACTTTTTTTCTTTTTAAATTGAGATCTATCTAGATGATCGAATAAACGAAACATCACAGGTATGAATTATTTTTTCAAGCCTTCCCCAGTTTTATAGTACTGAATGCATTCTTGCAGCTAACCAGGCTGTTCTGTTCAGACAGTAATGAAATCAGTCCTTGTTCCTGTAACTTTGAAATGCAACTCCTGTATATGAGCTAAAGAAGGCTGGGAGGCCTTATTACTGGCACTGTGATGGTATCAATACAAGTATATCAATCTGATAAAGAGATCCCTGCTTGCAGCTTTCTGAAAAGATGTGCTCTTCTAAACATGTGAATATATTGCATTTTCTCCTTCAGGGCTCAGAAAAACAATCCCTAGAAAGCCATCCAACATCAGTGAGGTGCTCTCTCTTTGTGCTCTGAGGCAAGGTCACATGCACCGAGGAAGGCAGGACTGGGTTCTGCTGGCCCACCAGGGCACCCATCATTTCAAAAACGCCTTTTATTTCTGGCACAAAATCTAGAATCACTAGCTTCAACAGAAGGGAATACATCCTGCCTGGATAATGACCTATCTCCCTTAGATATTCTTACAAAAATGATGGCACACTAGACCAAGAACTGTCCAGGATTTCAAGCTTCCAGAGAGTGACTGTAAATCCGCTTCCAAATTTGATGGAGCCACTCTCATTTTTATTGTCTCAAAGGAACATCTCCTCCAAGCCCTGAAGCTCTGCTGCTACTCCTGATCATCCCTGATGGCACCTGGACTACTCCCCAGCAACAGGTATTCATCTCACAGGCCCAGAAGCATCATTTCACCTCCATAAATGTCCCTCTGATAAAGACAATCCTAAAAGAGACATACAACTGCACCTAAAATGGAAAGATAGCAAGGTGACAAAAATTGAGGAGTAATGAGGGATTGTTTTTAAATGCCAAGAAAATTGTGAAAAAAAAATATTATTGCAATGAAAAATATAGAGAGTTGATCTTAAACCCAGCATCTGTAGGACACTGGGCACAGCAGAAGGATCCCACAAAACAGTACTTTGAAGACTAGTAGCATGCTCTTCATGGCGCTTCATGTAACTTGTGGCTGTAGTCTCTTATAATAATGACTTGTCACAAAGACCTGTGGCACGAACAGAACAGCCAAGCAGCCAAATGCCATTAACTCATGTAGCTTTTAGTGTCAGACCTGGCATTAGTCACATTGGCCAAGACCAGTGACAGGCATAAAGAAACCGAACAGTTGGCCTGAGATCCTCTTTTTGGGATTAGCCTACGCACTGTAGTCTCTCTTTGCTTCCACTAGCAGAGATTGATTTGCATTTGCTGTTTAAATAGGTTCTATGTTGTATCAAAGTACATGGCAGCTGACTTGCTGCCGGCAGCCTGAACCTGTGTCACGCGAACCACTGCTGCTAGGTTGAATCCAGCTTTCTGTTTATTGAATACTGTGTATATAATGTTTGCTTCTTTTGTTATCTTATTAGAACAGCTTCACAGAAATAGAAGTCATTGAATAATCCCTTAGCAAAACTTCAAGCCAGGTTTTATCTTTCTGCTGTTCTTGCAAAGGATATCATTTGTGAAAYAGGAATCTGACCAACTATGGATTTCTTTTTGTTTGTTTCTACACCCATGAAAGCATTTCCACTGAATTTCTTTTCCTGTAAGTAGTCAGTCAAGTTTAACTGTTTTCCAACTTAGCCAGTAAATGTGTTTGTACATGGAAAAAAAAAAATCTCTTTATACCTCATGATTAAATACTAGTATCATTCTTTTTGTACAACAGATGATTTATATGGAACCTTCACATACTAAGTATTATACATGTTTGATACACTAAATATTATACACGTTGGATCTCGTAAGTGCAAGCATATACAACACACCTTACAAGCTTAACACTCTTGAAGAATCAGTATTGGATACACATTAATTCAGTGAAGGAAAAGGAGAAATGAATAGCAGGCCTGGGCTTAAAACTATAGCTTTTTTCTAGAAATGTATATTTGGCAATATGGTAATGCTGTTTTCAGCTGAAGGTTGAGACGAGTGAAGACTCACTACAACAATACATGGAAAAAATATAGTAATCACAGAAAGGGAGAGAGAATGCAAGGCAGAAGAGAGACTGATGGCTTTCCATAAAACATTTCCGTTCTTGCTTTGATTTGGTTTAACTTTGTACTTAGCTGTTGCCTAAGGAAAACTCTCTGATCGAACACATCACGTCTAGTGTTAGACACTGTAAATCTAATGTTTTGTGTGGAACACTGTCAGTTCCCCACAAAGTGGCATCAAATCCTGAACTAGTTCCAAGGGTGTAGGTGCAAGTTACTATTTCCTGTAGAGAAGGAGCAATCCAAATAAAACATTGTTTCTGCTCCTTGGACCAGAAAGAGAAAAGGCAGTAACAGGGTCTCTTAACATCAGGCCTACTTTAGCTGACAGAAATGGCCTGAAAGATTGTCAGCTTTATACCTTAATTAAGAACTACCAAAAAAAAAAAAAAAAAATCACAAGAATATTGCTCAGATACCAACCAAGGAAAAATTTTCTTTTACCTACAACTGAATTTCTTACATCTGTAAGTTCCCTAGGTACCACTGAAAGGAAATGAGTTTTTTTTTTTCACTGTTGCTGTAAAAAATTCAATTCATGAGTATTTGATTGACATCCTCTGTATTTCACACTATCCACAAAAGAATGTTCCATACACATATTAGCTCATTTACCATTATGAACTGTAACTGCTTACAGCAGCATAAACAGCTCTGGAGACCATTTGATGTAAATTCTGCAATTGCTTAATTCAGTGACGCTCCAATGACTTCAATGCACATATTTCACATCTACATAAGCATAAATAAGCAAAATCAGAACTGGGAACTGTGCTTGGCAAAGTTCTTACAATTAGCCCTACCTGCAGAAAGAATTATTTGACCTTTAAACATATTTGATAAGCTTTGAAAAACCCTCCCTCCAACACACACACGTACTGCCACAATGTTTTTATGTCCTCCTTAAAGTGCTTTATTGCCATTAGGAAAGAGAAAAGATCTAATTCAATGTTAAAAACCTGGTTGAGTGTCACTGTTGGCATAAACAGAGCTGCCTCAGGTTGGCATAGCAGAATCGCCCTGTGCAGCCAGCTGCATTCAGAGTTGGCGCTGTGGAGTTACTAAGCTTTCACCATGTCACGTATTTATGATCCCACAAGAGGAAAAAAAAAAAAAGAGCTGAGTCCAGCGATACTTTTAAAATAAGTAAGAGCAGGTAAAAACATGCTCAGCTTACAGCAGCACCAAAACCAGCTCATTCAAATACCCACGGCAAACACATTCCCTCATATCCCAGCCTCCCAGGAAACCTTTACCTGCATGCCTATCAGCCACATGGAGCGGCTCAGGAACTTAATTCCCATTGTCAGTAGTAGTTTAGGCTCACATCTTTTAAGGTGCCTAATTCCTAATCCTAGGAATTTAGGCAACTGTGTATCTTTGAGGATCTAAGCCTAAGCTTCACTAAATATCAAGTAATTCAGTGTGAGTGATTAAACACCTAAATTTCACATATAACTTGAGGATTTGAAAACTGTACCCCATCAGGAACACATCCTTACCAAGTCCCAACACCAGATTTGAGTTATTCACTCTGCCCTCTGTAATCCACATCCTAAAATTTACTGCAGCCAATAACTAAATTAATTGCACTTCCAACAGCCGGCACTTGCAAACAGCTTGCAGGTTGCAATTCATAATGCAAGTGGCTCCTTACTCAAGAGCAGGTGAGCTGGTGGAAAAGGTTTGGGGCTTTGCTAAGTGAATGCAGCTTACTGCATCTGGTGCTGAGACATTGGTAGTGGTTCCCTGCTACCTGTTATAGCATATAGCAGGAAGCCACAGTTACTTAGCTTGATGGGGCCACTGCCAGTTCCCAGGTAGGTTTCTCTTCAGGTGCCCCAGGAAATGACACTACACAGAATGGCTGGCTAATGGCCTTCTTGCACTGAACTGCACCATTGTTCACATGGACATCTATAACTTCCAAGGGGGAAGTATCTTGTCCATTACCATGTTTCATCTTATGTCTGCTTCTAATGAAACCACAAAGTAGGAGACACAGGAGGAATTATTGGACTTTTCATTATAGTTCGTCAAGGCAACATCTTGCAAACTGAGTGTTGAAAATTTAAGATGTTTATAACTACCAATAATCCCAATTATTATAGATTAAGCTTTATATACTGCACCAGAGTATTAACTGTATTTTTAACAGATAGGCCAAGGTAATAGTTTAATCTTAGAGAAATCTTCCTAACAATTATTTGACAAACATTTTTCAGCTGCTGTTCATTTTATTTTAACCCTTTATTCCTTTGGGGGGAATTAAAATCAATTAGAAAGCTCTGTGGATTAATCTACCATACCAGACATATCACAGGAAAAAACAGAGAATCTTTCTCCGTGAAGTCATATACACTAATTTCAGAAAATACTGTAATTCAAACAGATCATCAATGGTCACCAGAAAATGTTGTGAGGTTTTTTTATCAGTTTTATGCTGTAAATGCCAATGTTCTTCATAATATTTGGATCTCAAATTTTAAAAAGCAAGAAACCTATCATATATAGGTTACATATTTTGCATTGGTCCCTGACCTACAGTGATCAACATGTACATTTCTTTTTCTGCGGTTGCCTTCAGGTTCCCCACCTCTGCCAGCTGCAGTCCAATGCAGATGGAGAGGGACACAGGATTATTTTACGGACTTCACAGCCACAAGCACTCAGGTTGGGAGCCCAGGCCTAAGAAGACAAGTTCAAACATCATGCAGCTCACTGCAGCTGGCAATCTTCTTGCGCAAGAGACTCATTAGTGGAGGAGGAAGCCTCTACGTGAGCACAACCCAGGTACCCAAACACTTAGCGCCAAAGAGTATGGGCAGGACCTTTCACAATATCCACATGTATCAGATTGACTTATTCTGGCTCATCCTATTAATTCCTTGCCTAAGGGGGCTTTAAAGTGCCCCAACAAATTTCAGCATGAGTCCTAAAAAATACCCACCTGGGAAATGGCAATTAAGATTTTTTTTAATTTTTGTTTTTTATTCTCGGATTTTAGAGAGATTCTCTTAGGACGCATACATCCTCACTCACAAAGATTTGATCCTGCCTCATGATCTGTACTCCTGAGGCTCCGACGAGCAGAGAGCTGGCTTAACCACCTCACTGGGGATCCCTACACATGTAGGCCTTGCCCAGAGACACAGCGCACTGCTGCATTGCAACAAGCCCTTGCTGCTCTCATAGCCCAAAGGGGCTCCAGGTGGTTGGGTGCAATTTAGAAGACTAGACTATAGGCTTAGAAGGAGCCTCATCTAGAAGTCTCTCTCTCCTGCCCTGAGTCAGTGAGCAGTACCTATATGATTCTGGACCCAGTAATTGTGCATTTTTTTCTTTATCCTCTAGAGATTGCCCTGGGTGGCTCCAGAATCACTCCGTGAGCACTGACTACCTCAGCGATCAAAGAACTCTTGCGAGCATCCAGTCTAAACATCACTTGCTGCAATCCAAGTACTACACACAAATGACATGCAGAACCATTCGTTCCTTCCCATTTTGCAGCCTACCTATTCTGTATTTGAAAGTTTTTCTTTCTCTCTTTAGCATTCTTTCTCCTAGAGTTAGGACTGATGTCTTTTCAGTCTTTCTTTGTAGATTTTACTGTTACCCTAAGTTATCAGCAGGGAGATGGCATAGCATTTGATTGATTGCCACATTGACAACAGTCTACTGGGTCTGAAGAACTGGATCAATCTTTCCAAAATGTATGTTATTATCATGGTTAGCAAAATTAATTATGATTACCCCATATACAGACAGGCATTTTGTTTCTTTAGTGGTAAATGCATTCCAAGAGCACTGTGCTATGAAAAAAAAAATTATAAATGTATAGAACTTTTGTTAAACTTGGTCAAATTCTGCAGCTCAAGTGACTGCAGCGACCACCTACTACCGTAAATTCTTTTTTATAATATGTTAGAAGGCTATGCCATTCCTCTAATGAACTACCCTTTCCCCTACTGACACTGACTATATTCAAGATAGTTGGCCTAGTAGCAAAATGAAGAAGTAGGAAATGATTACAATGCAAATTTATATAGCTAATTTTACCCTCCCTTTTCACAAACATATTCTTCAATTTTTCAAATATCCGGTGTTTATCAGTGTTTTGATTAGATAATTCACCCATACACTCTCTCCATACCAACAACTCATAAACCACCCCAGTTAGAACTGAAAACCTACCTCTGTGTAAGAAATGTGCACAGACAAGAAAATTACTCCAGTCATTAATTACTCAGCATCAGTCATTTCTGAAATTTYAATAGTAAAAATAAAGGTGCATCTGCTTTGCAAATGAGTTGGTACCTGTGCTGTGTAGAGTTATTCAAAAGGTGCAGTATGGAGTATATAAGGCGCCCATGGTTGAGAATGTCCACTACAATGCAGCCTGCATGGGCAGTGAATAATGGAGTAAATCAGAATAGATTACACACTGACAGTACAGAGCAATGCTGGAACAAAGCAAGAAAAAAACCCACAGAGCTCTTTGTGTAGCAGACAGGAGAATCAGTTTCATCATCCTCAGTAACAAGATCATACACTGTAATTAACTGCTAAGAAGCTAGCTCTGTAAATAATCCAAGTTAGCTGAAACCAGCATGCTATGTCTGGGTATGTTACAGTTGAAGGGTGTTAGCTTTCCAAGTCCTCTTTATAAGAACTGATCACAGAAAACAGGTTAAATATTCTTGTTACTGGGTTAGACACAGACATTTTAATCAAACTGTAACTAAATCTCTTTAGACAGGCAAAGAGCAACTGGAAGAAAAAGATATGACTTTTTTTACTTCATCTTGACAAAGAGAAAACCTGAATAAATGAGGCTTCAAATAACTAAGCAGATTCTATAACTAATCAAAAAGTTCAAAAATAAGTGGTGTTGACAGTTGTAGAACTGATCCTTCAAAACCTTGTCTCCCAATCGTTTCTATTCAGGTAAGAACTATTCACAGTGAAGAAGAGGAATAGCACTGTGCCTTATGCTTCCCTCCATGGAAAGCAGGGGATAGATGATGGAGCAAGAACTATGCTGTACACCATTGTATACATGGTCATATATCATTCCCTTTTATATTGTCTCTTTCCCATTTCCAGTCATCACTGTTTAATGCCATCAGACTGAGTGACAGCCAGCACATTTTAACAAAAACATACTAAATATCAGCCTAGCCAGAGCTTGACTGCTCTCAAAATACCTGAGCTGGTTAGAGCTAACCCTTACATTATATGAGCCACAGGTGGAAGCCATTCTGTTACTTGTGAACTGGCCCCAGCCTCGCAAGCCTGTAACACAGGCATTAGCAATACAACCTTCTCTATGGACCCTTGCACCCAGGCTATACTGAAGTCTGCTTTGTTTTCAAAGCAATTAAACTCTCTAGATACCGCTGTCTCCAGAGTCTTTGGCATCTCACTATGCACTACTACAGACACTGCCATCCTCTGTTTGGTCTTTGGTACTACAGATTTGCTCCACTGTCAAAATAACCTTAGCAAAGGACTGTTCATGACATGCCCCAACTTTGAACTCTTCCACTGCCTCCCCTTCTTTCCTACTCAATGGTCTATCCATTGCCTCTTGTTCTGGCTTTTAAGATCTCCCACAATTTCTCTGTTTTTCTATTAATTCAGAATATTAGTGACTACTAACAATTCTCAGCTGACAACATAAGTCCCATACAGTGACACTATAGGCCACTAATCTATTTAGCGGCAGTCTTAAATCATTTATGATCAGACAGATAGTATAACCAAAAGGTAGACATAATTCAGGCAAGAAAAGAAAGAGAACAGATAGAGGTCTGACTTAAGTCTGGTAAGTTTGCCCTAGAATATTTTTAGGAACTGGCAATTTCAGAGCCATTAGCAATTATCTCCGAAAACTTGTGGGGAAAGGATGAGGCTTTTGATGAACAGTAAAGTGCAAACATAGTGTTTATCTTTAAAAACAGAGAGAAGGGAGGATCCTAGAAATGACAGAGCACTTAGCCTAACACTTCAGTTCTTGGAAAGACACCAGAACAAATCAGTCAATTCATATGAAAGCACCTCAAAGATAAGGACACATCAGCATGGATTTGCCAACAACGTCATTTCAGTCCAAGCTGATTTCCTCTAAGGCAAGCAGCAAGCCTCAGACCCAGTGGAAATATGATTGATCTTTGCTTTGTTAAGGCTTTGACACTATATCACATAACATTCTCACAGACAAGCTGGGGCAACATCATAAGCCAGCTGCATAACAACATAGAAAAAATCATATTCAGAAGCATGAGTTACCAATGAGAAATTGTCAGACTGGAAACTATATCAAACCATATTATGCAAAAGACTGTTCTAGGTCCACTGCTAGTCAATATGTACTTTCATGATTTGGAAGCTGGAAGAGAGCAAAGACTTACTACATTTGCAAACAGTGTGAGCTGTGAGCACTCTGGAAGATCACAGAAAGCAATTTAGACAAGTTAGAAGGATGGCTYGCTAGAAACAGAGTGCAATTCAGAAGTGACAGCCAGGTGCATAAATGCAAGATGAGGAATGACCGAGTACGCAGCGGTTCTGCTGAAAGAGGTTTGAGCGTGAGAGCAGCTTTTCGGCTGCGTGTTACGAATGGAGTGCAAGTCAATGGAGCTGTAATCTGGGCGTGCAGGGTGGGAACAGGTCTTGTTTCACAAGGAGCATGAGAAGAGCAAAAGCCTTCATGCCTAAGCAATATTARTAAGATTTTGGTGGGAATACCATCTTCCATCTCTGCTTCTAGGTCTGGCACTTCAAGAAAGGTAAATTAGTGGCCAATTAGAGAGAAAAAGCAGAGATTTACAGTGATCAAATGTCTAGAAGATGCAAATTATGAGGAAAGAAAAACTATACTTTTTTCTAGAAAATATGAGACCAAAAAGCTCTTTGCAGGTACCTCTTATCTATCTGAAGACTATGGATTAAGTAATTTTCACTGTCCTCTGATGACAGAATGAACAGCAAACCTCAACTTCAGGAGAGGAGACTCAAGACATAGTGGGGGGGGGGGGGAGGACACAAATAACTTTCTACCAGTCTGATTAACTGAGCACTGCCACAGAGGGTTCCACAGGAAAGTAAGTCCGGATGTTAAGAGCAAGTTAAGGCTACTGTCTTCCAGAAATGCTTTGAGAATAGCTAATCCCGCTTCAGGACAGCAGGGAGTGACTGCTCACTCTCTCCCTTCCAGCCCTGACAGTATTTTTCCTCTTATCTAACCCTTATGAAAAGCATAAGCTTTATGCCCTCATTTGACRTCTCTTAAAACTTCCCTTTAACCATGTTGTGCTTCTATTCATTGCCTTTCAGCCAAACCCAGACAGTTGTTTGCCTCCTCTCAGGTTGTCACAACTTGTTGCTTGACTGCAAGTGCCTTGGGAGAGGGGCTGCCTTTAACTGCATTTGTACATCACTTTCTATAATAGCTCCCAACCCTTTGCTGTGTAGCAGCTTGTGTGTTACAAATTAATTAAAAAAGAAATAAATAACCCAACCCAAAACAGGCAGACCTCTTCTTTGTCAAAACAGATGATCACTGTATTCAGCACTGAAAATATTCTGAATGTTTCAGAACAGGACAGCATGCTGAACAGGAACTTTAAATTTGCACTCACTTTTAATTTGCCTTCTTTTCATGCAATACCTAAGGCAAGAATATCCAGCAGTGGTATGTACTAATAGCACACGTACTGAGGGCTGACACGTGGAAAATGAAGCAAAGCCTGTGTAAAATGAAATCATTCCATACAAGGACACCAGGGCCTAAGGGATGGAATTACCAGTGCTAAATGGCACGGCAGCCAGCTTGTGCAGGATCAGAAGCTGCAGACATTGAACACACATGTTCAGCTTGACTATGAATAGCCCTATTGAGTTGAATGGAATTATTTACAGTAGTGAAGTACGTGTGTGAGCACTCACGGATTTGGGGTTTAATACAGGGCAAAGGAAAAAAAGAGGATGAAACCAGACATTTCCTGTGCCACAGAGAAGAGTCAGTGCAGCAGATCTGCTCAGACCCATTTGCCCACGCCTGCAACTTTCCTTTCTGCAGACACCTGCTGTCAAGTTGTCCTGGCAAGCAGATGGGGTGGAATTCTCATGTGTTAGACTCGCTGCTATTCCTTCTCCAGACCGTACAAAACCTCCATCGTGCTTGCAGACCTAAGATGGCTCAAATCTGGTGTGACCTTTCCACTCAGTTCAGAGAAATTGAATCATATGCTGTATTTTCATTGACAGTGAAAACATACAAGCCAAGAATAAAATCACACAGACTTTTACAGAGTTCCCTCACCCTCACCACACTGGTATTTTCCAAACTCCCAGCCAAATGAATATATATGTCCACAGTCTTTGAAGGGCCAGTCCTGTACTGTGATGCCTCTCACCTTGACTGTCATTCAGATCAGCTTTTGGTTTGCTTAATGGTATTAAATGACTTTTTAGGGAATAAAGCACTTCACTGGATTCTAACAGGTACCTAAACCACAGCATGAAAAATGAATTATCTATGGATTTAAAATAAGCCTGGATTCTGTATGCTGTAGTGTTTTACRATTTAACCACTGGAATGGAGAAAGGATGATCCCATGGTCAAAGTAAAATTGATATTTAAGAGACGGGGGGTTCAGCACTGATCATTACAAATAAGCTCTGTGATTCTGAGCACATTATTCAAACACTTTGGCGAAATTTCCATCAGTGATTCATGACACCAATGTCCAACTAGAGAAACTTCAAGCCTGATACTTAGAGATGTAACACTCTGCATTTTGGAAATCTGGAAGAGGGAGGGAATAAATCATCACTTTAGAAATCACAGGCTTCAAGTTGTAAACCATGGCTGAAATTCAAATCCTAATGCTTAATTCATTSATATCTCATAGGAAGGTGTCCTGGACACAATGGGTTATTCCTTAAATTTTTCTCTCTGGAGTTTGTTTGCTTCATAAACCATGTTCACATATCAGCCTGATTTACCCCTGAAGGTTTTGTATTTATGTAAGTATTAGAACTAAAATGGTCCCACTAGGAAAGAGTGCTTTATAGTAGAATACTATTGCCTTTAGCATGGGAAAAATAACACCAACAACCACTTTTATGCTAATACTTTTGCATCATGTTACAGGAAGCAGTTTGTACTGTTCTCAGCGTACAACCCACCATGCCAGTTCCTCCAAAGGAGAGGCAGAGCACAGCATGAAGCATGGGCAAAGGAGCAGTTATCCAGGTTTGCTCTCCATGCAGCGAGGCAGCAGGATGCCGCAGGCCTGGCTGCGATGACGGCAGCGGCGCTTTGGGAACGCCACTGCTGCCATCCCCTCTGTGGAAAGCAGCAGGGCACCGATGCAGAACCGACTGCATGGCGGCGTGACAGAAGAGGAAAGGACGAAGAAGATGCTTGGTGTAATTACAATTTATCCCACCCAGCGTAGCCAGGCTCTGTACAGATGTCAGAGTGGCAGAAATTGGTTTTGCATCTCCAACTTGATTTGCTGAACAAGGTGAAACATACAGCGGCCACAGATGGGCAAGTTTGCCAAAGTACCCTAATGGCACAGTAATACGGTAGTACCTCCTCCAGAGAGACACAACCTGTGTTCAAACAGCTGTTGTTAGACTACCTGGTTCTCAGTTCCTTCTTTCTCAGTTCAGAGTTATTATTAYGTTGTAGACCCAGTCAAATATTTTTCATCAGTGATTTTGCCAATAGTAAATGCTAATGCTTTCAAAATTGTGTTCCATTTTTACTTTGATGAAAAAAAATGCTAGAAAGTCATCATTGTAGCTATTTTATTTCAAAGTTGCCTGACAAAGAAAAATATGTTTTGTGAAGGGACAGGAAAGTCCCTTTGGTGATCAGTTCCAATCACAGGACCAGGGTAGATACTCTTTTTTCAGGACTATTCTGAACTAAAATGGGTTTAATTTCAAGCACTCTTCTTAATAAACAAATAGTAAGAACAGTCTTTGTGTGGACAAACACTTACATGCCCATATTATATCCTATCAGTGCACTGCTTGGTAAGATTATACTGTCATATGACAACAGACCTATTTGTATCACAGGCTTGTTTTGAACAGAGAACATGTTTCAGTAATTTGGACTTCTAACTATTTGACAGGTGGGAGGTTTTCAGAGAAAAGATACTGACGGGCCTATTTAAGCAAGCAGCCAGCCAGGAGCCATTGAACAATCCTGAGGTACACAGCTAATAGAGTTCGTCTTTTCATAAGACGACAGACAAGGATATAAAAGCAGTGCTGTTGTTTTCACTCTGCAGATCACTCCAGCYGGCCTCAGGCAAGTGAAAGCAGTTACATCCATGCCCTTCCCAACAGAGGGAGAGCTGGTTACTTCCCGCAGTTCTTGGGACAGTTGCAGCTGAGCTGAATTTGTCTGCAAACAAGTGTGGGAGAACTTGCCCAAACTTTCTGGGCACAAGCGGAAGCAGTCTTAGCCYACAAACTCACTAAAATGAACCATTTCCAGCATGCCACATTTTATTTCTGGCTGTGGCCTTCCTTCCAGCCAGTGTCACGGCACAGGTCCAACTCAGAAAGGGAACTTGCTTCAGCTGCTGAATTAATGCAGCCCAGGACAGGAAGGAGACAGAGGCAGCCTGGCACAGCAGAGACTGTAATTGCAGTGGCTTGTCACCAGGGATAGGGAGCGGGTGCTTTGCTGAGCAGAGGCAGCTCCAGGGTTTTAGTAGGTGTGAAACACCCCTAAGCTAACAGCTTTGAACCGGACACCAAGCACAAAATTGCAAGGACTCTATTGCCAGGGAAACCTGGGAATCACACACAGGCGCTCCAGAGCTACCTGCACAAGGCAGGCCAAAGCCCTGGAGCTGCTGAGAAACTCCCCAGTCCATCAGCGCACACCAGAGGTGCCACACATGCAGGACTCTGAGTTAACCTTGCAGCCAAGGTAACTCATTTACATTTCCTGGTACTGAGCATTTGTGTAATGTATCTGGGTGGTTTCTTCACTGCAATGTCACCTGCTAGTTCTGTGTTTTCAGCCACAATAGTTACATGCGGCAGAAATGTTTTTCCTGGCCACAGAAGATTTGCCTTGCCCAGATAGCAATTCCCTCAAATGTTTATCTTGAGCTCTTGGAGTGTCTGGCCCAAAGTAACAGAAATAAAAAAAAAAAAGGACGAAGAACGGAAAAKAAGCGGTAAGGACTGAAAAAAGGGAAACTTAGAAAACAAGGAGATCTAAAGAACAGAAAAGGGAGCTAACATCAAAGTTATCAAAAGAATAGCTCCAGCTGCAAGATCAGGAAGGTGTGGTCTGTAATTCTTGTTTACCCTTGTATACAGTAACAGAAGGGAGCCAGACTGATTCAGTGGAAGGCATTATTACTGCTTGCGCATAAAGACACACCTAAAACTCCCAGTGGGRAGTTTTACCTTCACCAGGCCCAGCTCTGCCCTGCAGACCGATCTTCAYCCGCTCCCACGAGCTCCCTTTGCTGGCACCCAACAGAGTGGCATGTTGGCATCTCCCACATACTTTGGCGGTGTGTACATGGCTGCATAAGGTGTGTGGAAAGAAAAGTCAGGCTCGTTGCTTTTAAATGAACTCAGACAAACACAGAGAACTGTAACTCTAGGGCATTTACATGCTTATTTAAGAAAGCAAGTACTGGGCATTACACTGCAAAAAGCTGTTTGTCATGGGTTTGAGCCAACACGTTTTATTTGAAGTTGGGCCTGGTGCACGACATGGTCAGTTACTGCAGCTCAGCAAACAACTGGTAATTGTTAAATTGCAGTAAAGCAGCCAATTTCTATCAAGTGGTCGTAGCCCAGTGACAGTGCAACCCAGACAGAGTCCAGGCTTCCAGCCCCAACGCAGGAACTGAAATCAGGAAAGCCGAGAGCTACACCTGATTCTTAGTAAACCTAAAGACATTTAAAGAACTTGCTCAATGACTGGCTTATTGTGGGATATTTTAGCTTCTGATTCCCCTGTCATGGCGTGACTGGGCACCTGCCTTGCAGGATCTAGGCTCATATCTTACAGCCGGGGTTTCCAGATCTGAGAAAGGAGCACAGTTTAGAAGGGATCTTGGCTCCCTCATTAGAGTTGTTTTTAGAAAAAAGATGAACGGGACAAAGTGATACAGGTACATAAAATGCGGGGTGTTTTTTAAAAAAATAGGTAAATTGGGAACTTCTGCTGTAAATAAAGAACAAGGAAGTGTTAAAGCAAACTGTGAGATGATCGGTTCAGAACTGTTAAAAATTTAGTTTTATACAATATAAGAATTTCATGCAAACCTAACAGTCTCACAGTGTCACCAAAGCTATGAATTAGGCAAGACTCAAAGAGAGTTTAGACATTTATAAGGCAGAGTTATAGTAACCACTTTTTAAAATGGCAAAGGACAGCTAATTACCTGCTCTAGGGCTTAATATTTAGAGACTGCAATAGAGCAAGGAGAAGACTCCTTCAAGGAGCAGATTATCACACAAGTACTAATTAAAAGCCCGTTGTACCTTCCCCTGCAGCATCCTAGGCTGACCACTGTCTGCAAAGGGGAACTGCCGTGCTGAAGCAGATCTGGAAATGCATCAGCTCTGACTATTTGTGTCAGGGTGCTGCGGGGGCTCCCCGGGGCCAGTGTTGGGGGGCTCCCAGCAGGCAGGGCCCATCCCACTGCCCTGCGGGAGCAGGGCACTGGGGGCAGCTGGGGGGACAGGCTGAGGCCGGGATGGGTGGGCGCCCATGGGTCAGGGAGCCCGTGGCCAGGCAGGGCTGTGGCTATCTATATATATGCTATATATTGGGGCTATTTTTTTCTACAGCTACCTCACATCCAGGCTCCATTGGTTGCCCAGAGCCCAAACTATACTGTTTCTGGGAAAGAAAGGACCATCTCCTCAATGCATTTATAATCTTTTAAAGATTACATAAAATAGCTTATCTCTGTCTAAATATCATAGTTAAGGCCAATATGACAAGTGTGTCCAAGACTGGATATGTACAAGTACTACCCCTATCAGAGAAAGATTAAAGGGGAAAACACTGACGAGGTGGTCAAAGTACATGATAGATTGTTTTGTTTTGTTAATCAGGTAACTCTGCAATTTAGCACAATGATATCCTCCCACCTACGGAGGGCTGTTATCTTGGGACTTAAATAGTAAACAAAAGGAAATCTCTGCTCTGTTGATTTCAGAGGGGTTTTTTTATTTAATACATTATTTATAGATTGCCATAAGTTTTACATGGGTCAAAGAACAAATTGGTCATTGTTCCAAGAATTTAATAATCAAATGCATCTAACCATCAAACACAATGGAAAGCAGAAAAAATTACTTGAAATATTGCTGGCATCTGTAGCTGATGAGATCATTACAGACAAGTTTCCTGAATAAAAACCAGTTTCAAGTGAAATTTGAAGAGAGACAGTGTCATTTGGGCATGAGAATTAGCAGAGTGTTCCTCACAAAGATATAGCATGAAAAAACAAAAGATGTGAGAAGGAAAATGGAAAGGGCCTAATTCAGTTTCACTGGTGTTAATAAGAGTCCTTCTATAAACTCCACTGGGTAAATCTGACCAAAGATAGCAGTTAACAAAAAGTCCTGGAAAAAGTAAATAGTGGACAAAGAATGTAAGGAATGAGAGCAGATTGGCCTGAAAATATCGTGATGTCAGGGTAACAAGCTCGAACTTGATAAAGAAAAGCAATGAATAGATTCAAGGAGGGTCTAATTTGTCACAGCCACAAAGTCACCTTCAAATCAAGTCATCGGTAATGTGAAATGGCAATGAGTTTTACCTTCTTGAAATGGTCTAAATTCCAGTTGTCCCAAGTAGCTTCACCTCTTATTGACTTGGAATTTTATAACAAATACTAGAAGCAATAACCCCCAATGGAAGTGTGCTATCATGATGTTAAGGGATTGGCTTGTGTGGGTATTTGGTCACTGCCTGCAGGGGAGATGGAGAGAGAATCTGGAAACGGTTAAATCTGGCTGTGCTGACATTTTATTCAGTGTCTAGTACGTCCTTTAATTTCTGACGTGTACATTAGAGTTTGAGCTGCTGAGGAGGAAGGAAGGGGAAGAGATCAGGCCCTCGAGCCTCTTTCATATTAGCCTGGAAATTTTGTTTAAATCAAGCTTGGTCAAAATTCCCTAACATGGGTAGGAGTCCTGTGGAAGAGGCCATGTCACTCTCCACCCAAATGGCCAGAAGCCATCATTTCCACGAGAAACAAAAGCACCTAAAAGCTTTAAATCCTACCCCATTGTAGGAACACAATTGAATTCTCTTGCCAACATGAGTACAAAGTATACATAGTCACTGCATAGGCCTGACAGTCTGTGTGGGAATTACCAAAGTCTAGCTGCAAGATTTCCATATACAGATGTTTCCTGCCACAAGAATGTTACAGTAMTAACCAACATCCAATGTAACCTAAAGAACAAAAGGAAAGTCTCTGAAATAGCAAGGAGGGAAAAAGAGCACGTCATATATTCAATACAGACATTTAAAGTAGAAGATATCAAAGAAGTGTCGTATCCTGCAGCCTTTATTCTGGCACATAATAGGGGAGGGTTGTTAAAGTAAAGCCTCAGGCAGTATCTGACCTTCTCCTATTTCTTTCCTTTGGATAAAACGGTTAATAGATGCTGCCCAAGAACAGAACTATAGGACACACCAAACTCAAACACATATTTGGAAATGAATAGCATCTACTTTTCAAAATATGGCCCAAAAGAAGCACTATAAATAGCAGTAACAGTGACAGAAGTTACTTGGGTCTGCAGTCTGTTAATATAAAATTAATCCATCTAGCTATAAATAAATAAAGGGAGTTTAATTAAGCAGTCATTACATCAGCCCTGTCTGAAGTGAACACAAGTAATCCCCATGGAGGGTTGATGACCTCCCAACCTGCCAAATTCATTTTGTGGCTAAAAGTAAACTAAAGCAAATGACATGCAGTGAAGCAATCCCTGCTCACCCACCCCCCAAGAAATCTTCTCCAGCATAAAGACAGAAGAGAAGGAGCATCTGCGACCAGCTCAGCTCAAAYGCCCAACTCATCCCTCTGACCTGAAATCCTGTTGCTCAACATAAGGAGACATACAAGATTTATCAAGAAGTGTCATGAGGGAGAGCAGCTCCCTCTTCCCCAAACAGCACATGTTAAATATCTTTCACCTATCACCCTTGTGTCCCTGTATACGCATATGTCTAAGAGCAGAGCGGCTGCCATCTGTGTTAGCTTCCCTTCCACGTGTCCTCTGCTCCATCCCAAGATACATAAAGATAAGAACCATTAAACCCTATAGTGTTTTTCCACTGTTCTCTAACTAGCCTTTTTCTATTTTGCCATGGATAATCATGTTTACCTACAATAAAAAACATAATAAATCCTTTGATTTCCTATGTGCCCAGATGGTACACCTGGGCAGAAGAGCAGACTGCTGGAGTATTACAAACCTTGCTCTGATATTATCCTATTACACTAATATTACAGCACTTAGTACTTGTTTCATATGCTCCCTGTAGCTCAGTACTTCTGTTGTTACTTCATAATAGTTATTTCAGTGTTATCAGAACAGCTCTTAAAGGACATATAACATGCACTTTAAAACATTCATGTGCATACCTTGCAAATGGTATACACTAATATCTGCTTTATCTGAATGCTTATTTGCTTGAATAAATGAATAAACTCTTGCTTCTTTCAGTTATATTTAGAACAACTTAATCTGTAATGAATTTTCCACATGAAGTTTTCAGCTTCATCTAGTACAAAAAAGCTTTGGAAAACATACTAAAACAACCAAGAACATGGTATGTAGGAGGGAAATKGGAATTTTTCCATGTATGCTGTGTTTGCTGGGCTGGGCTTGGTGCCCCCCTTTAAGAAGAGCTCAGCTACCTCATCCAGAGTATAAATGATTTACATATGTGTAACATCTCCCTCTACTGGCTAAAACCGTGGGATTACTTTAATCCCCAAACTGGAAAGCTTTCTCTGGAGTGAGAGCCCTGAGTTCAAGTCATTGGGGCCTCTTGTCCTTTCACGCACTTGTAATCTCTCTCTGACCCTAAAGCAGACAAGGCTTGTGTGATGGAGGAGGCAAGGAAGACTACGGCACAATTCACCTGAAAACCTTCCCAAATGCTAAAGTCCTTAGTGAGAGGCTTCAAAGGTGAGATGGACATTGGGTGAGTGCCATGGGGCAATTCTTAGGAAGCCAGGATTAAAGGGGATGGTTGTTTTGCAGAACTTTTTATTTTGGACTCTGGAGCAACATCTGGTTTAGCAATACTGCTTATTAAGTAATTTTGAAAACTAAGATCCTAATGGTGAACCTYAAGCCTCTTTAGTAAAACCCATGTCCAGTGATTAAATATGGAGGTTTTACCAAATCTCAGTTCTCTACTCTTTGAAGACTACTAAAGCTGTAAACTCAGTGTTATCATGTAACCTGCAATAACATTTTTGTATCTGATCCTATCTGTACTATTTTTAAATGCCTAAGAGCTGACGGAATTGCTGAAAAATCATCTTGATACATTTTGGGAATGAGAAACGCTAACCTATGGATACACTCCAGATGTCAAGGCAAAGCTGGAATACTCTATCAGGGTAATTTCACAAGACAGCACCTACCAGCATCTTCAGTTTCCAGCATTGCATCACATGTTCTCCCTTCACTTTCCAATCCCTGCAAGTTCTCTGTTCTCATGCCATGGATAAGCTACGTTTTTTGTAGAGCCAAAGGCCACAACAGGGAGGACATAATTCCCATATACCCCAACACTGAATGGCATTAAGCTGAGATAAAGACGTTCTAATGTTAACCTCTCATAAGCCACTATCGGAGCTGGCCATGTGGATCTCCTGTTGACAGAAAAAACATAAAAGAGAATTCATTCCTTTAAAAATGGAGAATGGGTCCATTTCACACCAACTTTTCCGAAATGTGGCCTACACTATAGATTCAGAGGTTCTTGACCTACGACCTACAGATACTAATATTTTTCCTGACACAAGATTGTCAAAAACTCAACAAATAATTCAAATACTATTTTCTATCATAATTCACACAATTGTAAATAAGGTGAATAATTGAAAAATTAAAGTTATTAATAGTAAGAGAATTATATCCTTTTCACTTTTCCCCATCACTTTAAAGCCTTTTTAATTCACCATTCCTTCCCTTTCAGTTTCCTTCTTCCTGTTTGATAAGCCTTTTTTTCCTAATTTCCCTTCCCTGCATCCTGTGTGCAGGGAGAAACCATTCATGCAGAATTCATCACAGGAAGACAAACATTGTATCTCACTTCTATATTCCCAGAAGAAAATTAACTGAAATTACCAGACCTTGGGAAACTGACATAGAGAAAAAGGAAAAGAAATTACTCTAGGGAAGTTGTCAGGGGAACTGTTAGCACTCTGATAGCTCACAGAAAACAGGCTATTTGAAACACTTTCTCCTAAGTATCCAAGCAAGCTATAGGGTCATTTATGGGGATAGGAGGTGCACAAAGCCTGAAAACATTATTGCCCTTGAAAGGCTTAGTAACTCATGGCTGCTGTGGGAGAGCTCACCGCAGAATGGATTCTTGCTACCTTTTTAGCACAGGCACATGGTTCTYTGAATAGGACTTGGCTAATTCCCCCTTTGTGGAAGTCTTTAGCAAGGTTTTCATTGTATAGCCTGTTCTATAGATCTCCTAAAGCCAAAAGATGAGTGACATTTTCTAAGAAAATCTATCCAGATCTATAGGGTGTTTTTTTTTCAATTATTTGTGCCCAGCCCCATTACATTTCCTTTGCTACTCAAGGGACAGCAATTACCACAGCCAGTACTATACAGACGACTTCTGTGACAGAACTTCATTTCTTTTAGTCCTGCATGAGTACATTCAAGAACAGCACTTTGACAATGCCAAACATCCAGGCAGCTTCTGCAAGCTATAGCTACATAAGCCACATAGCTAACATTTAGCATGAGACTATAATTGCCAGTGCAACACCCCTCCTCTGCTCTCTCTGCTAGAAACTCTTCTGACTTGCCTCCTACCTAGGGAAGGCTTTGGACTGTAAAACAACTTGAACTGAGGGCACACTGGGAAGATGCTGCTGGTATATAAACACTGCTGCAACAGCTCTCCCAACAGAGATGCACTCATACCCAGAATATGTCTTGTTTTGCTATGCTACTTACTGCAAACACACACACTTACAGTATATGATTGGGGGAGAGCAGAAAATGACAGCTAGAGGATTTCTGTGGTATAACTGCATTTGCAGTAGCATTTTTGCCAGCAGACTAATGCAGTTAAAACAAAAAAAGCAATACTCCTACTCTAACCAATCTTTTAAGTGTTGACCTTGCTCTGAATGGATGCATAGTGACAGCAGTACAGACACTGTGAGCCAGGGGAGGAGGCGGAGGCTGGATAAGTATGACAAGAAGAAAACCTAGGATGGCTTCCTGAGCCAGGACTACAATGGATATGTAATATATATATCTTTATATAGGATATGGGGAGATTCCTCAGTCACCTGGCAGCCTACGGTATCTGTGGAGCTCCCACAAAACATGCCTGGCTCCATGTACCATGAGCGTAAAACATCCAGTAGCAGATCTCACACTATCGGGGCATCCAAATGGATCAGACTCTCAACAGGGGACCCCTGGTAACAATACATGAGGTAACATGGGTTAGTCCAACCATAATCCTACCAAGACTGGAGAAGGCTTGTGTTTTAATGGGAGAAACAGCAAAGTAAAGAGAAGAAGAAGGGAGTTCAAAAAGCTTGCTGACAATCTTAGCAGGTTAATATCAGAGTCAAAATTAAGAGTTCCTGGGCTATTCCAAGTTTTTTGTTCCAGTTTCCCTTCTCTCAGAAAAAAGGCTGAGGCTTATAAATGCAGTTATTTGGTTACAGACTTAGGAACCAGCTAAAGACACAATGTTTTGTGGGCTGATTTTACCTTTTATTCTGCAGGTTATAGGAAATTTTCTTACACCTGCATAGCCTGCTCATAGAGTATTACAGTATTCCTCCTTTTCCAGTTACTTCATTCCCCAAACATAGTTTTCCTGTTTGAACTACAGACCTACCAGCCCTGGAGATTCATCAAACTTGCAGCTACTTATCCTCTCCAAAAGTGCTTCCCATTCCTGGTTCCCTCCACCTCAGAGCGTGAGGACGTGCATGCACACATGCAAGGTGTGTTAAGAGGTTAAAAGGGTGAAATTTGTGCTGGGAGCACCATGTAGAAGATTGTAGCCTCAGCTTGGCRCAAGAAGAAAGGCCAATACATGCCCAAATTTGCAGAGACATATTCTTCAAGTTGACTGAACTGCGCTTGGCTCTCAGACTTCTAGCAAAGAGCASAGGACTCCAGGTAACCACGTTCTTATGGATAGTTAAGCATCTGAGCACACACACAGCTGATTCAGTCAACATCTGAGACCTTGCCATCAAGGGTGCTTTGCCACATACATTCCTCCAGGTGCAGGACTTCTTTCTTTACACAAAGGAGCCATTTTGCTCAGATCACTCATTTCTCTGGCTATAAACCTCCACAGCAGGGCAGTCTGGCCTGGGTCTTTGCCTTCCTCTGTTGTTAGAAAGGAGGTGCATAATAATTCTCCATGTTACCAAGCACATATTAGAAACGTACTGAGGCTAAAGACGAAGAACAAAACCCAGGCTTGGTGCCCTGAGGGCAAGAAGAGATTGCATGGACTGCCTGGAGAGCCTGCATGCAAAGCTCCACTTTTCCCAGCAGTGCTGCAGCCTCCACTGCTTACGCTCACTTTTCTTCTAAATGAGAGTGCTCGAAGCCATYCAGACCAACTGTGGGGACTTGGAAGAAGAGCCTGACAGGAACCTGCAGCAAAGTTCCCCATTGCTTCTATGAAAATCACCCTGTGGATAGCAACAATCAGGAAGGATGGTCTTGCACTGTCCAGGACTCAGATTCTGTTCAACTCGCAGCCCAGCAGTTGATTTCCCTAATGAGACAGAATAAGGCTCTTCCTCTTAACAACTAATCCATAACATGGAAACAGGGAAACATAACATGGAAGCTGGGAATCTTTCTCTTTCTCCCGCTAACCTCAAGAGCCCTGGGGGCAGCAGGAAGCTGGTGAGCGCTCCCAGCACAGGCTCCGTACAGCGAAGGTAGCACCAACGCTCCTCAGCTCCCCCAGGAATGAATCCCTCTGCCACAGCACAACCTCCCTCCTCTCACCAGGAACACAGCAGCGCTGCTCTAGGACAGAAGCGGGGGTGAAAACAATTGCTGCATGGAAGTGGGGAGTGACAGGAGGAGCACAGCCTGCTCGGAGAATGGAGGCCGCGCTGGTGGCACTGGTCACAGCCGGGGAGAGAAACATTGCAGATGGGACAGGGAAAGGAGGAGTGCAGTATCACAGAAGGAGCATAGTATAACAGTCAAATTTGCTAATAGTACTGGCATATAATAACCTTTAATACAGCACACATTTGGAACTACAATACCACTACAGCCTCGCAAGTCTTAATGCAGGATAGCATCATGCCATGTAGACACACTGTATGTCAGATATATTTAGGCCCCCCCATCCCATTATCTTTAGTAAGTGTTATGCATCTAAATGTAATTTGGTAGCTATCTACCTCTGTGCATGTCCCGTGAGGTATACTGACTACAGACGAGGCCACTGATTTCTGTCCAACAGAGGAAGCCAGGTATAGAGAAATAAGACACAGCATCACACTGGGACCATCGTCACTGGAACCTGCTAACTCCAAAATCTGGCTATGCATCACAGGTGCAATAGCAGCCAAAGCAGGTCTTGTMTTCTCTGCAGGTCCATTCCCTGATGCAGGCTATCACCAACTGCAGGCTCCAGCCTGCATTCAGCACCGCCCTACTCCCATGAGGTAATTCTGCAAGAAATTGAGATGGTTTCAGCATATTTCAAGGTATTAAAATAAGTTTAGTAAATATCAAACTCTCAGGTAAAGTAGATAATAGGCATTAATCACCCTAATAAACTCACAGTGTTGATCATTGTTCATGATACATCATAAATGAAGCCAGAATGAAACATTGACCTCACCTGACTTTCCATGGCAAATCCAGCTATCACCTTAATGGAATCAAGAATTTCACTCACTGTGATCTCCTGTTTTACTTTTACTAATTACTTTGATACAGAGATTTAAGAAAAAAAAAAAGCACAACAGAAAGGTAGTGGCTTATCTGGCCTGCAGAGGTGTAATTACTACAAGTATATTTGCAATGCAGATAATGATCCTGGATAGCATGTTTCCATGAGCAAAAGCCAAAATGAGCAAGCAGACAGATGACTGTCATCTGAACACCAGTTTTCCAAAACAGTGATCCCTCTAGTAAAATCAACACTGCTGCCTAGAAAGCTCTAGATACGTGTCTCAGGCATCACTTGGTATTTTGTCTTTCTTCACATTATCAATTGAAGTTGCAGATATTCAGAGGGGCTTTCATATTTTGTTAATTATATCAGTTTTACAGTAAATGAGAATGATACAAAGGCTCACTAAGTAGACATTGTCTTTTACAGAAAGATCACTCCTGCAGGTCCAACTCCAAACATTTGTTCACCACTGTGGAAACAGTTATTCAGGGGTGTGTGTGAGTGTATGTGCGTGTGTGTATGTATTTTTTTTAATTCATAGGACATCTAGATTGATAAAAAAGCTAAACATGCATTTATACGTTCATAATTAATTTACATATATAGTATATTCATCAATCCAGTCCCATGCTATTGCAGGCAATCTCCTTGGACAGTTCCCTAACTTCACAAAGAAAATTTCCCATATCTAGAAAATTCCAGATCCTTGAAATTCCCCCTTCAAACTATCCCCATTCTTGAAAGACAAAATAAACTGGTCAAGACAGGAAGGGAAGAAGAAAAAGCTGGGGGAGGAGGGAAGGAAAAAAACAAAAATACTGTTTTTCTTTTTTGGAGTTGTGGAAAGAAAAAAACAGCAAAAGACAGAAAACAATATAATCTTCATGAAGAAAGTGTTCAGGAAATTTCAAATTCCACCTAAGATCAAAATGTAAAGGATCGAGGGATTCTGAGGTGTCCAGACAGGTAACTCCCTCAAGCCACAGTTAATGATTGTTTGCATTTACCTTAACCACAGTGTCCAGAAAGATTTAACCTTAAAAATCAACCTTAAAAAGACCACAGCAATAAACTTAAGAATGGATTATCTCTGCTGCTGAGAACTGCCGCTCAATTACCACCAGTATTGCACATATTCACCTTAGTGCACACTCATTTAAAGTCAAACGTAGGCATTCCTGCTTGAAACAGTCAAAAGTAAAAACAGCAGAAAAGCAACCGCTCATGCAATACTCTTGCCCTTGCCAAGGGGCTACAAGACAGAGGTGCTTCCAGGTCTCCYTCCTGCTGGGAAATGAAATCAGATTCCCGCCAGGTAGGTAGCTGCTCAGCAACAGCCGCAAGCCTGGTTTCCCTCCCGGCGCCCCTGTGCTGTGCACAGGCAGCCGAGTCCCCGAGCAATACCTCTGCCAGCCATCCACCTTGGGGCCATGCCCTCCAGGGCATTATAGCACAGAAATTCAGTAGGAGCCGTTTAAATTGCCCCCCCTGTGGCGGCTGCCTGCGCATACCTGCTCCTCCGCCCCCCTCACCGGTGCTGGGACAGTTGTTCGGGGGCAGCGCAATGAACCACGCCGGGACCTGGGCCAAGTCACACGTAACTATTTTCAGCCAGGTTATTTTTCCAGACAGATCAGTTTTCTGATCCTGTCCCTGCCGCTGCCCCACACACACTTGTAGCTGCACAACCAGCAAGGGCATGTGGCGGGAGCGGAAGAAGGACAGACGGACGTGGCAAGAGAGCCTGCACGCTGGAGCTGCTTATGCCAGCCTGCTTGCCAAAGGCAGACACTTGTTTAACAACATCCCCGCACAAGGATTGCCAGCTCTTGTTTCCCGCTGAGTTCACTCCCTCAACCCAGCTTCCAGCAAATCCCTAAGCCCCAGCTCTTCCTTAAGCCATAGGTTGAAGACTTTTCACTCCGTTGCAGCGATGGTTAAGCAGATCCCATCCTCACACTGTCCCTCCTAAGCACGCACACAGTATAACCATGCCGGGTGGGGGTGCTGTTAAATTAACTGGGGGACTAACTCGAGTTTGAAACATTATGTCTCGCCAGGTTACTTTGGTCCTTCCACTTCTGGCTCAAGCAGGAACTCAGAAGCTGACAAGAATACACAGCAAAATTGTCAACAAACAAAAAAGCAAGGGGACAAAAAAARAACAACAAAAAAAAGGACAAACAACAAACATGTTTGAACCTCAAATTAAAAAGGATTCATTTCCAGTCCTTGTCTAGCTTTGGTGAAAGCTCTGAAAGATGTATTTGCCTGAACCAATTCATCCATTGTCAGTGACCAGCTGGCAGCCAGCAAGCACGGCCTTCACTCACACCGCTTTGCACATTCCAGTTTCCTCAGAGTGAACCATTCAAACCTATTTGCAACCATTCATTTTTCTCTAGGATGAAGAATGTGATGACAGTCAGTGCAAGAACACTGTGGGATAGTTAATGTTGTGCAAGCATTGGACCGATTAGAAAACTGTTCCAAGTAAACACACAATCACTTCTACAAAGTGTATTTATCCAATTGTTTGCCTCTACACACTTCTGTGAAATACCAGAATTATAAAATACTAAATATGCAAATGTTCATTTAAATCTATTATTTAAATCTATATGCAATATGAAGCTGAATATCTCCAATCAGGTGGGCAGTCTCTTATGAAGACCTTAGCTGTCACATACAGCCTCATAAACCCTTATCGATTCAGAACATTGCCTGTTCCCAATTAAGTCAATAACAAAACTTCATTGGCATAAGAATCAGCACCAGAGTAAAATAAGTGCAGACCTAAAACATATTTTCAGACCCTAACAAGATACTTGAATAGAATCATTCAGCCATATCCACTTCACTAGCAGAATTTTCCTCAAGAAAAATGAAGTAAATTTTTCTTTATAATAAATTTGCAGAGAGGAAAACAAGAAATTCTACCTCCTAAAAGCTCTTTTTTCTTTTTATTCACTTTGAGAGGCTTTTTACCTCTTCTTCTCTCAGTCTTATTTCAAAGGCTTAGAAAGTCAAACTCCCCAAAACTGCTAATTGAAAATGTCAGTGGTCTTTCAGGCTGGCCAATGGCAGCTTATTCTTTACAAAATAACAGACAAAGAAGGACACATAGTAAGAAATATTTCTTCACATTTTCCAACACAGTGGGTGAGTAATTCCAAAGGCATCACAGGATCTTTCCTGTTTGCATTATCACTCTCTTCTGCTTTCTTCTTTAGAGGTTACCACAAAGAAGTAGCTTAGGTGATACCAACAAAGCTATACCACACAGAAATGTTTCCTTTGCAAGGGGGGAGGATGCAGTCAACAACTGTCACATATAAAAGTTAATTGCACCTTCTGTTACAGTGGAGATTCCTCAATCCATTTAAGTTCTCCACCAGAGACAAGTTAAAAAATAAATAAACCCGCCTCCCATCATTTATTCAAATTTCAAACATTCTTGAAAAGCTAACTTAGTCTGCTGGTGAGTGATATGCAGATGGTATATAAATAACCACACATACAGACTTTGCTCACTTTAAGGTTTTGACTCAAAATTCAGTAAACGCTCCAGAAGAAAAAAACAAATTACAATTTGCTACTAGTAAACTACACTTCTGTTGAAAGTCACAGTGCATTTAGTATCCACCATATGCTAATGATAACATCAGAGAGCATTCATAGTAAATCTCTGTGACACATGCAAAAACACAGCCTATATAAAGTTTATATCCAGGAGATATGGTTTCAGTTTTGAGATACTGTTAAAAGCTGTTGATGTTGCTCACATTCACAAACACTTGATAGAACTGGTTGCTTCATGAGATATTACTTATTTATGTAACACATAATTAACACCAAAACCCCAACACCATTTCCAGATAAGTCAACAAGAACATTCTTGTTATTCCAGCATGCCTTCTGTTAGCTCTTAGAAAAGAAGTTTCCACTCTTGCATGCCCAGGAATAAAGTTCCATCAGTCAAAACCATTCATTAGTTTTGTAATGCCCCTCTGCTTGACCTACATTATGTAACAAAACACCTGCTGAGTTTTCTTCTGTAAAGACCACACCTCGGCGGTCTGTTCCTCTAACCTGTCAAACAGAAGAGGAGAAGTAGTTGTGTTGGCCAAATTCATGCAAGAGGCACACTGCAGTAACTGACTGAACCCTAGGATCCACGTCACCCTCAAACTCATACCTTCTAGTATACAACAGACAATATTGCAGTTTCCAGACAAGCTGCTGGCTGACAACTGCATTTAAACAGACTGGGCCTGATCTTCTTTAGGCCAATGTTGTAACAAGAAGAGTACAAGCAAGAATTGTTTTAAAATTATATCCTTTAAATGCTGCTTCTGATCCAGCATCTTGATCACCACAGAGGAGAGAGAACATTTATAGTAATATTCTCCTTTAGAAAAAGCAGCATAGAAACTTTTTTACATTAGCCTACGGCATCTGAAAACTTGGATTCTAGTTAAGATTTAAAAGCAGATTTAAACTGGATTTAGTCACTTCAAGTAAGTCTCTGGTTAGCACTTATTCACCTTGCAAAACTACTGCTGAGAGAAGGTTGACTCTAGCTTTTGATGTGGCCATTACAGAGAGACACTGCTCGATCTGAGCTTTAATTATGCATTAATAGCATCTGACAGAGATGCTCTGATGGAATTAATCCTTTCACACCTTGACCCATACATTGTTTCTTAACCATATACTTTTTTTTTTTTAGCCAACAGAAAACATTCAATAGATTAGACCATTAAATATTGCTCTGGTCCAGACCTGCATCATAAAACCCTCAGACAACATTTTCAGTTAAGACAGCCTGAAATGACCTGCCTTTCAGTGTCCACGATCTGTTCCACCTATTTGATTTAGCTTATTATTCCAGTCATGGAGCTTGTTAAAATTAGGTGGCATATTAGAGTCTAAATTATACATCAGGACAAACCCTGGAGTTATATGGCCTTGCCCCTTTCCCAAACCTCTTGATCATTTCTAAACCCAGCCTAGCCAAGGCTCTCTCTAGGGTATTTAACTGTAAACATCTCACCGATTTTTCTATTAGCAACATGCAACTCTACTGAAGAATCTGTCAGGACAAAACTAGAGGCTGTCACAGCTGGACAGGTAGTGGCAAGCACTAGAAAGCAGAAATAAGAACTAGAAAGGAACTGGTTTGAATTTGGGGACGGAAAAAAAGATTCATCTCTTTGTTGTGCATTTGGAGGAGTTCTGACTGCTTTGCATTTGGAAATGAATGCTCATTTCCTCATTCCCCATCCCAACAGAATTTAGAGTGCAGACCTTTTCCCCAAGTTTACAATTACAGTAAAGGAGAAATAGAATGCCAGCATATTTATTTTACTCTGTATCACTCTACAGTAATCTCCCACACACACCCCAGGTTATTCCAGCAACTTTAAAAAGTCAGTAACCAGTATAGGGAGTTAGCCATCTAATACCTCATATCAGGGAAAACAATTTAATGCTTTGTTCTTCTAAAAACCTTCATGTATGTTGCTTTTCTTTGCTAATTTTACATCAGTTTTTCCACTCTTCCAGATCATTCATACACAGCAATATTTAACAATATGGCTTAGCCTCAGAGACTCTGAGGCACAGCACCAGGAACCGTTAGCTGTTTCAAAATGTGATCTCATTCTCCTTTCTGCTTTCTATTGCTTAACCAGTTCTTCATCTCACGCTCTCCCCCACATTAAATGAAAAAAAGCCTCTCGTGAGGAGTTTTGCCAGAGGCTTTTTGAAACATGATGTCTAAGTTGAAAGTTGCCACAAAGATGTAGGCAACATGAAAACTAAACAGAAGAGGGGTCAGAAGACCAACTGCCTGTGCATGACTCATTTTCTGCCACGCATGTAAGCTATGCTTGAGAGAGGCCCAAAGACAGAGCTCAGGAAGTCTTTGATAAAATGGGGGCTGTAATTTAATGATCGCTGACAAGTGAGCAACAGCTTCACCAGACTGAGAAGGAACCATTTGTGCAAATCAGTGCTGGCTCCTGGCAGACCCTCCTTCATCTAAGTCATTAAGACTCTCCCTTCTGCCACTGTTAGTCATGCAGAGTATTAATATTATTCATTATTACTCACAGTTTACTCTTTGAAAAGCCCCATTAATTTCAGTGAGACATCTGCAGTGGGAGGCAGCAGATAATCTATGTACTTATACACGCATGCATGTCTAATTAAAGGCTATCAAATTGGAAGCCTGAGTTCACTTGCTGACTAAGCTGATCCTTAAAACTCTGGACCCAGAACTGAGGGCAGTCGGGGCTGCTGCTGCTGCCAAAGACATGCTAGGTCAAGCTCTCAAAAGCACCTGTGGCAAAAGCAGCCCTCGCAGCACCTGTCAGGAGGGTGCTGCAACGTTACAGCAGGCCTTCCCCCTCCCGGCTCTCCTGCCTTCGAGAGGGGCAGCTGCCCCAACCTCCCAAGAAGCGCGCTAATAGCAAAGTCAGCAAACAGACCCAAAAGCAAACACACGCAGCTAAGGAGAGCTTGGTACCTCACAGACCACTCGACATTTTCTCCTGAGGGCTTTCAGAGCGTTTCTCCTCTGCATACCCTCCTTCTTCCAAAGCAGGGGAGAGAAGCAAGCCAATTACCACCTATTAGAAGCCCAAACCACACTTTCTCCCCCTCTATAGGCCTCCTGTGATAAGAATCATCTGGGGGAAAGGGGTACAGTCTTCTTAAAGGACTAAAGAGCCCATGAGAGCACCTCAGTCACCCAGCTCCTAAATGACTTGAGTGTTGTTGCTTTTATAGATATAAAAAAGGAGTTAACTTTCTCAGTGTTTTTAATGCATTTGAAAACTTCATGTGTTACAACGTTAATTTCTTCATCATTTTTAGAGAGGAAAATTCTCATGATAGCTTTCTACAGAAATAAATTGGGACAGTAATGCTACAGACAGCATAAGACTGAAGGGGTATCATGGTTAAAAACATGAAAATGAGTCAGAAAAGCATGACTGAGGTCTGCTCCCTGATCATTTCCTTCAGATACTTAAAGGAATTCCTGCTAGGGGTGAGGATTACAACTTTTTCACTCTGTCCCCATCTCTTCCCCTCGCTCCCCTCCTTCAAGCAAAGTGGCTATCAGCCAAGCTACAAAGCCATCCCCTCTCCTGGTTTCTCGCCACTGCCCGCCTGATCCCTGTGCAAGCCAGCTGGAACGGGCGATGCCTGAGACACCAGGCTCCGCATCCCGTCCGCGCAGGGTGATCACAATCTGAACGAAGCAAGCAAGGCGGGACACTTTCTAAATACTACCACCCACAGGAAAAACTGTACTCAGCCATTTACAGACTGTGCACGCCTGTCTGCACTCCTGGCATAGCCAAGGAGCAGCAAAATGAACATGGGCTCAGACTGTACTGTATTTAGTTAGTAGCCCTTTTGAGAAGCAGACCCAGAAGAGACGAGGTCTCAGAAGACCCTATCTTTTCCCCAGCTCTCTGAAGCACAAGGTAACATTAGCCCTGTGCTGTTAAATCTGCCCAGTCTCACACACTGCAAGTGTTGGCTCACAGGAGTGCTTCCCGCTCATCTGAACTTCATGTTGAAGACATGAGCCACAGCCTGGCTGTGCGCCGAGGTGGGCTCAGGTGGTCGTGGAGCTAGAGGGATGCCAGAGCTCTTCTCCACCAGGTCCCACCTACTAAGTGCCCACATCCAACGAAGTACCACCACCGGACACAGCTGAACCACTCGGGGCATCTTCTAGCCATGCAACCCACCACACCAAAAACCTTCCCCCATTGCCCAAAGCCTGGCTGTGGCACATGGCAGAGAATAAATTAGGAAGAGGCACACCAGATGGTACAACTCAGTTCCTGCCTTCTTCCTCAGAGTCAGCGTGAACCGGCGCCTGTGGCTGGGGATGATTTTGGCCACCAGAAGCTGTTAAAAAATACCAGCCTGTGCACTGCCCTCAGAACTGGTGCTATCTTTTGCTCTGACCCAGAGACGTACCAAGGCTGGGAAGAGGAAACATTTATCTTTTCTACAATGAGCCACAGCAGAGGCAGGCACCATCTAATCCAAAGCAATGAATTAAGTGATCCTACCATTAGTTGAACTTTCAGATACTTCCCTTTTTTCAGTGAGACTTGTTCTTAACAAAGAAGGAGGGGTGGTGTTCTTTTCAGACTTGTAAATATTATCAGAAGTACATTAAACATATTGACTGCTAAGGTGTGTTCCTAGACAGGGCCAATGCCAACATGGATTGCAGTTGCATGCAAACCCTCCTCCTCCTCCTACCAAGAGCTCAGTAATAATCTCAGAGAGCTTGATCAAGGCTGACACACGTTAGCTTAAAAAAAATCTGCTCCTGGGCATTTCCAAATAACTAGCATAAGAGCCTGACAAAACCAGGAACTTCCACACCTCTGAAATTCAGGCCTTTAATTTTTTTTTTTTTTTAAGGATTCTGTAGATTCAGACATCACTCCAGTCAGAAAATTCTGAATTAATCTATCTCCCTGTTTGAGAAATAGAGGGAACAGTTATTTACCTATCACATAAGAATGTAGTGAAGAAATATTAGGTAACATCTGTCTCATAAGCCATAAATCGTTGCACAAGTACCAAGCAGTATTATGATTCACATTCTCTTCAGAAAAGACTCATCATATAATCTGTCCTCTATGCGTACAGTTGCTGTGATTCTCATGGATACAGTAAGAAAGATCTGTCATATTCTTTTAAGGAATGTGTTTCATCATGGAGCCAATGAAGAAACACTTTTCAGTGAGGAAATGAAACTGTGTAAACCCATGTTAATTTTAATCATGAGAAATGCTAGGTCAGCCCTGTTCCCACTTACTGGTAAGCAAATGGCAAAGCTTCCGTTGACTTCAGTGGGAGAACGATAGGACCTTGAGGCGATGTATTTTAAGTTACTGATATTCACAGGAACTTCCCTGTGAGCACAAATGTCATACGGTAACCACTGGGCAAGAATAAAATGGTGACATTGTTAGTAGTGCAGAATAATGGTTCGTGATCTTTGCACTGTGTCCTATAGTGCAAATATCAGTACATTTATTAAGATATTTCTTTTTTATTTTGTTTGAGGGTATGGATCGCAGCAGGAAATATTTTTATTTTTACAGTGACCTTTGCGAAGCTTGCACAGCTAGATTATATTGTGGTAATGGGACAATCCAAAGGTCATGAAACATTATTCTGCCCTAGTAACTATTAGAAATGTGATGGGATTTGGAAAAGGTATTTGTCCTCAGGGCTGGTTTTTCTAGTCTTCCACCTCTGGAGACCTGACTTCAATATTGGCCACGCCAGTTATACGCTGGAGGCTGTTAAGAGTCCTTTTTAACATTTCAGCAGCTAACTGAAGGCTATGCTTCCTGACTTGAAGAAGTTCACTCTCTCTTTAGATACTACTGAATCACCCAGACAGTAAATTTAATAATAATGGTTAGAATGGGGGTGGGGGGCGCGAAAGCAGCTTTCAAATGCAAAGGAAAGTGCTCCCATCCCCTTAAGAACAGACAACGTAAAAGTACAAAGCCTGCTGGGAGGTAGAGAGGAGGCGCTATCCTGGATAGTATCTTTGAAAAAAAAGCCCCTTATGCAGCAGCATACAGCTCATCAACAGTAGAGTATACTTGCTATATTTCAGTGATAGAGCACTAGATTATAATGACGAGTACAGTATTACTGTATTAGTCTATACTTTTCAAAACTACACAAATCTAAAGCCTATTGCATAAAAAGCAATGCAAATCTCAACCAGGAAGAGTGTAATGTGCGTTTGCATAGCAGAGAGTAAAGTGAACAGCAACACCTGCTAACGGGTATACATGGTTGCATAATATGTGTATTTTCATTACAATGTCATTTGGGCGCACAGGATACAAAAATGACAACTCAGAAAAAAACTAAGGCTCAAAACCACATGGAACATGGGCGGGGGGGCAGGGGGAAGCAGCTATGAGACACTAAGGGAGCAGAAGCAAAACCTGCTGCATCCACAGTTGAGTTCAAACCATCCCATTGATTCTCACACAAGCACTGCAATGTGAAAGAGCTGCAGCAGAGACAACGGGAGTCCTGGAGAAGACACACAGATTAGAAGAGCATTTGTCTCCCATTGCTGCAGAATGGCTCGTACTGGCACTGCCAAAACATGTCACTTTGAAACTAGAATGGCATTTAGAGGAATTACACAAACCTGAGCATGTGGTTAACCCTGCTGGGGCTTGTTACCATGATGTAACAACCTGTTTTTATCCTCAGTGCTTTGCATGCCAGGATTATAAAGTTTTTACCATTTTTAGCCTCCAGGCCTCAATTATATTTGGGGCTTACTGGTAAAACCTTATTTTATGCTACATAATTTTAATAGAACGCCATTTTTTCACGTCTTTGCAACAGTAGGTGCATCACTTCATTGTCCTCACATGAAGCTGGTGCTGAAAATGTTTTCAATACTTCAGTATGACAGAAAGAGGGGAGAAATGCACAGGGATGAATGAACCAGTGGCAATTTCATGACATTTCTAGAAAACAGAGGAATGTGTTTGGGGCTAAACTTTTAACAAGCTTCAAGGTCACCTACAGGATTCCGTCTAGTTTATTTTTTTATTTAGTTGTGAGAACCTGAACTAATGTATTTTTCCAGGAAAATTGCCAAAGAGTAAGACTTTTTTCTAACTAGGCTCGAACATGACTGGTGAACTTCACATTGGAGTCTGACAAAATGAGCAAACAGGTTTTGTGACACAAACCTGCCCTCTGCCGGAAACATGAGAAAATAGGAAATACAAAAGAGAATGCCAATATAATCTGAAAGGGATACCTTTGATATTTTTGGCTTTGCTGTACACAAAAAGTAGATTTTTACATTATATGTCCTCTGTCCTTGAATGACAACTGGTACAGCCAAGAGTCTGCAGCAAGCACTGACCTGACACGAAGAGCTGGGTCTTCTTTCCCCATGGAATTCCCCACCGGCTGCACACATGCACAGTGCCTTCTGGGAATGCTTGTCTTCCTCAAATATTTTCACCCCCCATAGACTGTGAAAGACACCTACGCTTCTTATAAGAATATGCTGCCTTGTCCCACTTCTGCCTAATCTAAATTATTTTTGCCTTTAAAAAAAAAATGTTTGAACCACTCCAGCTCTGTATTGTATTCACATTCATAGAGATCAACACATGTTAAATAAAGGCACTTAAGCCTGCTAAAAAAACATCATTTTTCATCTAAATGGAATAAAACTCATAATTTCCTTACAAATAAAAGACCACCTAGTCCAAACAAATGAGAATGAGCAGTGTTTGTTCCCCAGCCTATCGAAATCAAGCAAAACCACAGATGCTGGGCATTTTGTAAACGTAGTGTTTGTAGGTACCATTCACCTCTTGCATAAGAAAAGCCACACTTTTCCCTGTAGGCACCTACTCTCACCTTACAGCTAACTTATGGTTCATTCCTAAAACAAATCCTCTAGTTTATTACTTCTGGGCCTTGCAACTTCTCCAGCTTGCAATCTTTTTTAGGATATATTGCTAATAGTAACTATTAATGGCATGAGCAGGAAAAACATTTGTGCTAAGAGATGAACTCCGGGCCCACTTACATGATGGCCCCTGCTCTTTCGTGGACTTTATGCCAGTAAATATTTGTACTCACATGCTCTGGCACAAACAGACGGTTAATTGAAGGATCACAGCTATGAAGTATAATGGTGTCACTGAACATGTCCCAGAACCTGCCTAGCAGTGTTCAGCCATGCTTGGAGATGGTTTTCTTGTAATCACGATCTCCCAGTATGGTGCTCCTACGGGGTAGGTGGGACCTGAAACATCAGTGGAGCTAAGATGATCAAACATGCTTTTAGTTACCTTCATAGTGTCAGAAAACACACATATTTGGGCTCTGCAATTTTCCAGGCACTGCTAGCTCCCCTCCTAGCAGTACTTGGGGCTGTGCCATTCAGCCGGGCTTTTCCACCAAAGGCAGCAGCCTGATGGGGCTGGGATCCTCTGGAGTTGACTGGGCCAAGAGCCGCAGGCTCCCTGAGATGTAAGGGCTTACAGCAGTGCTGGACAGCTTAGTCCCCAGCACCCCTGGCCACACAGGACAGGTACAGAGCAGATGTCTTGCTGGGAGCAACAGATTATCTGTTTTTTACTCCTGCGTGGGACAGGAGCTCCTGGATCCTGCTGATCTCCTTCCCAGTTCATACTGGAGCTGGTGTTTATCATCAAGAGCAAAATGGACCAAGTGGCTGATCAGAGCGATTTTGCCACTGTGAAAAGCAAAAGCTTCCAGCTCCTGCACTCAGCTGTGCTCTGATTTGAACAGGACCCAGGAATCAATGCCTCCACATAGTTCAGACCCACAAGCCCTCTTTTTCTCCCTTACTGTAAGCACCACTGATCCTAAATTTGAAATCTGGAAACTTCTCAGATATATATGAAAGTTCACCTGCAGAGTGGCAAATGCCTCAGGAATAATGAAACCTTTGAAAAACCCTTATTTATAAGTTTATGACCACGTGCTTGGATAAGAAAGCTCTGCACCTGGAAATACTTGGATACTCATTCCTCTGCAAAAATAACATATACTTACTGCTGGGTTGAACCTGCTGGTGATGTACTCTGCAGGCAGGTGCTGCAGCCTAAGCACGACATCTGGAGAATCAACAGAGCTAAAGTCCACCCTTGCACTTTTGCAATATAGGTGCAATACAGGCAAGCCTGGTCTTCAGGATTGCCCTTAGCAGGCAGAGCCTTTGCCAATATCTTCTAATTATATAATTAGTGTACTTAAGGTGGCAGAAATGCAGTCCAGTAAGTATGGAACATAGTAATTGCATTTTTACATTTTCGTGCTGTTGAGCAAAACTGGCATTTAATTAATAGGATCCTTGAATGAAAAAGACTAATGTAAGGCAAATTCTTGTTTAAAATGATTATTACTGGGGTGAATATCTTGCATTCGGCTCATAAATGAAGCCTATCACTGTTCAATTTAAGTAGTGAACAGGCTAGCTTTATGGCACACGCTTCCCTTCAGCCAGAGGGTCCTAGCCTGAGTTGCCTGTCTCTGTACGTGAGAGGACACAGTGTTTCCACAAATCTGGCTGAATCTCATATTGCCCTAGCTTAAGGGCTGGTGATGGTATTTGCAGATATGAGCCTGGAGTCCAGTAAGGACCGATAAGCAAGAACCAGTAAGGACAGATGGCAGAAGGGATGAAGCACGCCAGCAGCGCTGGAAGATCGGAGCAGGGCAAGGGTCAGCTTCTGCTCCCAGCTACCTTCATACAGGTCCTCTGTCACGCCATGTCTATTCTCTGCTCGGGATACCCTCCTCTCCCTCCTTCCCACTGTTTCTCTGCTCTTCTCTGCCCATCTCCATTTAGTCTGCATTTTGCTTTACCAGCTCCCCTGTCATTTTTGTCCCTCTCTCCCCAGCCTCTCCTTTGTGGACTGCCAAAGTTACGGTGGAACTGTCACAGTTCATTACATCAGAACAGGTTTAAAATGAGACAAAATGGGCTTCTCAATATACACACTAATTAGAGAGAAGCATGGTAGAAAAAAAAAAAGATGAAACATATTCAGTAGTGTGCTTTATCACTGGCTGCAGAAATGCTGCATGTTTCCTCTAGCCTTGGATTTCAGCTGAAGCGCTCAACAGTGAAAAACCTGTGCCAAGTCCTTCCAGTATCACATGTTTTTTCAACTCCTAATATAATTTTATTTTATGCTTATAGGTTTTACAGTTCAATGTCCTGTATCGAGCAAACAGGCTTGGGTGTTTCTTTGGKTTTTTTTTAAGTTATGACATTTTTGCTTACACATTTTAATTCTGTCTTGGTACTAAAATGACAATTTTCTTGTTTAATTGTCACTTACAATCTCTATCAATTTTATCATAAAYTATATTCTCAAAAGGGTGGCAATAATTTTAGAAGAATGATTGTAAGTCATTCGATCAAATGAGTGGGATGGATCCTCTGTTTTTTTATGTCATGGTTACACTTATTTGCAGAAGCAGGTATTTTTCTTGGCTTGCGGTAATCTCGAAACACTGTGGTCGCAGCAGATTTTTGCTTTGCCATTTTCAAATGATAATGTGTCAAAACCCTCCTGGGTCTGTCCTGCTCAGTTAGTTCCGATCACTGTGCCCTTTTTCCTTTGGACTTTTCCTCTTTTTTTCCAATCAAGACATATTAATTCAATCTCTCTAATTTCAGAGACCAATAGAGTGCAGCAGACAAGCTTGGGAGTGGGGGAAGGAGGAAACTTCTCTCTTCATCCCTGCAAAAGTACAACTAAATTTGGCCACTTCTTTTCCGTACACAACTTAAAGCCCCACAGCAAAGCAAGGGCCCTACCTAAGAGTGCAGACGGCACCTAACGCAACCAGATGCTCCTGTTCATAACAGGTCCAGGGGGCATCACCACAACAGAAATAGTAAGTGTTGATTTCTGAGCTGATGCCAAAAGGACTAGCAGGATAAAGAGCACATTTTAGGCTGAAAAAGCCTAAAAGCTGTCCCCATATTTGCATCTTCTCACAGAACCAAACAAATCGCTGGTGACTAAAACAGAGCTGCAAATAGCAACAGCAGGAAAAGGATTTTGTCTTTGGTTTCCTTCCTTCCCCAGCAGGCARGAGTTTTGGAGGGACCTTCTGCCTCGGCCCCTTTCCCAACGCGCTCCCACGCAAGAGGGCACTGCAGCCCCACGCATCGGGGCGCGCTGCCGCGGCCCAGCAAGCTGCCAGGCAGCACAGGCTGCCTTCAAACAAGTACTCCCTGGAGTTAGAGTCCTTGGCTTTTCATCCAGGCTGCTAGCAAACGCAGCAGTCTGTACTGATGTGTTGCACTGGCACGCTTGCATGGACAGATTGCTCTGGAGTGAAAAAAAAAAATATATATATATATATGTATGTATGTATGTATGTATGCACCTTGCAGAGTTTATCCCAGTTTCAAACTGGGATAAAATTTGACAGTCACAGTTTACCTCAATGCCCAGGGAGCTGAAGCCAAGGAAACTGTATCATCAGCAAGCAGAAAAAAAAAAGTTTTAAATCCCTTGGAGTACATGCTGATTAAAGAAAAACCCTTCTGTGTTTGCAATAATGTGAATAATTTGATTATACTGGCAAACTGAAACCTCCTAGGTATTCACAGGACAACTGGAAGAGAGCTCATGACAGAGATGAAGAGTATTAAAAACTTACTGTTGTCCCTGTCTGCCTGTGAATCTTCACACATGTTTAGGCTTCCCAATACATGGTCTGGACCAGAGTATTCACAACTCCCACTGATTCAGATAGGAGTGAAAAGCACAATATACCCCAAAATATCCACCACTATTGGGAGATACACATCTGATTTACCTAACTTTAGGCTCCTCACTTAAAGTTTTCAGTTTCATTTAAAATAATGAATAACAAATAGCAAAAAAAGGTGAAATACTTACATCCTAGTTCAGCAGCCCAAAGTACATGAGGTTTGCAGCCCAAGAAACAAAGCAAGAAAAGTTTGTTTCAGCCTGTTACAAAAAACTATATTCATGTTCTGATATGACTCAAGCACTGGGTTATTAAGCAAAAGGAAGTATGGGATGGGAAAAGCAGTAGATCAAATTCGTACTTAYCAGTGACCATAACTGGTAAACCTATTAATAAGAGAGTAAGTAAATCCCCCTTGCGCTTTTGGAGTGTTTTTCATTTGGCACTGATGATTTAAAAAAAAAAAAAAAAAAATGGCACTGATGATTTAAAAAAAAAAAAAAAAAAAGTTGGAACAAATCTGAACAGCACAGTTCCTCCCCACCCCTTGGGGACATCTGCAGGCAACTATTGCAACATCAGATTGCAAAACTTCAGGGGCTCCTACAAGGAATGAGGTTTGCTTAAAGGATTAAACCACACCAAGGAAGTGCTAAGCATGACAGTCCAGAAATTGCTCAGGAAACCCTGAAACCTGATTGCTAAAAGCTCTCAGGAAAAGTATCAATCCTATCCTTATACCCTTGCCTTAAACATCTGCTATTAGCTGTTCTAGAGACAACATACTGGATTAAATGGACTTTTCAGCAAAATGTCATACAACCATTATATTCCTATGATCTACCATGACACAGAGGAACAGTTACCGATCTTGAAAGATGACCTGACAAACCAGCCTAAGCCTTGAGCCTATAAAACCTCCCCACCTTCTTCATCTAAATCCATCTGAAGTGCAGAACTTCCCAGTATTTTCTTGCTCTTAACCCATTTCTTGCGTCTCCTTTCCTTTCTCTGACTCTTTTTTCCTACCCCTCTGCACTATTAAAAAAAAAAAAAAAAAAAAGAAAGAAAAGAAAAGAAAAAGAAGTCTGGCTTAGCTAAGGATATGTTTTCTGCACTGCTCCTAGAAACCTCAGATCAAAAAGACAGCTATAAAGCTACATCTTAAGCAGCTGACACTGATTAAAATTTGCCAGGTCTCAGAACTTCTAATAAATTCATATGCTAAACTTGTTTCTTCTATAATAGCAAAATTAGCAAAAAAACAGACCTATCCTAATTACAAGTCACAGCCTTTCTCTCTTCTGTTTTCTTCCCTTTTATGGGTATTTGTCTTCTGTTATATTTGTGAAGTAGACTTGGGCTCTCACAGGCACAAGGAATGTTCCAGCACATCTTAGCTAATATCAGGATACTTGATACCATCTTTAATGCTGTGTGAAAAAAAAAATCTGTCAAAATCAGGAGAAAATTTTCTTTAAAAACAAACCTTTTCCACAGCAAACAGAAGGGAAACAGGAGATACCGGTGAAATTAAAGCCTTCTTAATGTTGCAAACATTTAGCTTTCCTCCCTGCCCCCCCCCCCCATATCTTCAAAAGATTCGAAGTGATAATTATTTGCCATAGGATTTGATAGACCAGTATCTTTATTCCTAATTCTCGAGATAATGGTTAATAGTTTGCTACTGTACAATGACAATGCCACATTAACACCATGAGCTCTTGGAACCATTTACTCCAATAAAAATTAACACAGCAGACTAGATGAAACCAGATGAAAATTTTTCACATTCATGAAGGCACAGCTGAAATCTGTATCTGTTGATACATCTCTTTATATCCTGGAATTTATTTCCCATCTTCCTTATGACCAGATACACACATAAACTCCTCTTCCTTCCACAAAATTTGTCTTTCATGCATCCAGAAGTACATTTCTGAACTCAGTGCTGGCATTAAAGAACAGAAGCTTTCCCTAACTGTGAACTGCTGCAAACAATATGGGTAAGGTTTGAAAAGTTGTTCGTGTATAGCCAGTTCTAACATTAGTTATTTACAAAGACAAAACAACTATAGTAAATTAATTCTACCAAGATTCTTTGCACTAACAGCAGGAGCACTACAGGTGCATTTGTAAAGCCAAAGGGCATAGCACTAAAATAGAATAATCCCTTGTGACATACAAAAGCAGTGTCTGATTTGCTTCTATCATCCAAAGACATTTGCTTGTAGCCACGCACTACCTAAATCTAAGGTGTTAATGTACTAGCCTGACTTCAGAAATCTCAGGAGTTGTTCACCACAAGCAAAAGATATGCATCTTTTTGGGGGGCTGCTATGTAATATAACACATAAAAGCTCTATTTCTTAGAGGAATCGGGCAGTACCTTAGATAATGCCCAAGGAAGTAAATTATTTTTCCCTCTTCTAGGCTAATTCTTTTCTTATTAGATTTTTCAGAAAAATGAGCATGCTCTCTCCCTGCAGTCGCTCCCCTAAAAAAAAAAAAAAAAAGCGCCAAAACAAAAGCCCCAAATCTCCTCAAACTAACAAGCTCTCAGAGCCAGTGCAGCATTAGGCCATGCCTCTCTGTTCAGATCCATTTTAAAGAGCTACAATTTTATGTTCCTAACCTAGGGCCAAATTCAACATATTCTACTCACATTAATTTCAGTACGGATGCATGAAGAAATAGCATTCAGTGAGACTCCTTACACTGGCAAGTGCAACTCAGTGTGAACACTGCAATATCTGGCCCTTTGGGGTACTCACTCATGCCTAGCCAGAAGACACCCTGGCTTTTTAAAGTCTCTGATTCCAACAAGGATTCAACTTCCACTGAAAAAGTTGTATGGCCAAAGTAGCTACATTTTTCTCTCACCCACACCCCTTAACTTGCCTTTTCCGGATTGTATCTAAAAGACTGCTTGCTATGCCATTTGCTTTATGCATAAATACCCTTTGCATATTTAGAAGCGTGCTAGATGGTACATAAGCACTGCTACACCAAATAGGGTATGCTCTAAGCGTTAAATTTGCAATCAGAAGTGCTAGAGTCGCAACACCAGAAAACAGATCTGCAAACCGCGCTGGAGCTGCTGCACTAAAGCTGAAAACTGAGGTTACAAGCTTACAGGTCTAGCATAATCACTCAAGGACTGTGACTTGAAACCTTCCTCCACATCGGGGAGAGCTTCCTCACAGGGATGTCCTGTGCTAAGTGACAGAAAGTCTTATTCACCACAAATAAGACTGGCTACACAATTCAGAAAGTATTTTTARTAGGTCACAGAGTAGAATTTAACTTTGAAGCAAGCTAGACCATCTCCAGCAGCAAGAAGCTCTGTGCAGACGAAGTGGCTCCTGGTGAGAGGAAGGCAAGTCCAGAGCAGACATCGACAAATGGTACTTCCAGGGACTTTTGCAATAGCAAAGAGAATCCGCAAACAGCTCCCTCATGTGTTCTCCTGACGGGACTCTGTGCTGTGGTTCATGCTGCAGGATCGGATGCCTTTTTGTGGAAACTACAAGAGAAGAGCTCTGCTTTGGCATTTAATGCTACAGCTCAAGGGCCTGACCCTGACAAGTGCTGACCACTTGATTTTTGCTGCAGTCAGTTCCTTCTTCCAACACCCCATACCCAACGCCCTGCAGACCCAGACTCTGCCTTTGGGATTTATGGCAGATGTTGTCATCAGCAGCTCAGGCAGGGAAGTTACCTGACCTCCGCAGAAAAGCATGAACCACCTTCAGAGTTCAGCACCTCAGTGATTTTCTCTGATCCACAGGAAAGGCAATAGACTTGCAGGTTAGTACTAGAAAGGGACATGACATTGCTCAGTTGGAATGGAAACATTCAAAAGCACCAAAGTGCTACACAGAAAACAGAGCTGCAAGCAGACACCAAAGCCACAAAGCCAGCTCTTGCTGATGCAGATCAGTGGGACTTTGGCGATCACGTATAATGCTGCTCTTAATAGATAGTAGTGAACCAAAGATACTATTTGCTGGGGAGCACTGCCATGAGACAGCAAGTTAAATATGCTCTTAAAATTGTAGGCTGTGGTCATAAAATGTCTGAAATTGCCATGAAGTCTATGTGGTACAAAACATTTAAAGTAATTTGATCTGAAATGTTTGAGATCCTTTTGGAAACAATACAGAATGAAAACGTTTCATTCAGAATCCAGCCCATTTAATTCCATAAAGATGGTTATTCTACTTAGACGCGATACTAGAATGCTTCAGTTCTACAGAAACTGGAATTACTGCCTTATTCATTATATTACACACAATTTTAGAGCAATTGCTATGAGAGGCTACTACAATGCTACAGAAACTTCAATGGGATTTTCAGTAGGGATAATAAAATACAGAAAAAAACCCACTCATTTATCAGACATTATTTTGCTTTGGCTTTTTTTCAGCAATTGAAAGTATTGGTACTAGAAAAGGGTTTCTTGGTAATAGTAATTCGTTTTTTGATATTAGGACATAATACATTGTTTGCGAGGCTACAATAATCTAAAAACCTTAGAGCATACTGCGAGTTTTCCATGCAGTGGAAAAAYACAAATTGAAGGTGTACCTTGCCTATTAGAAATCACAATAGCATTCAAAATTCATACCACATCAGAGACATATAGTGACACTGATAACCCTGTGACTGAGGCTTGAGCACAACTTCATGGCAATTACCAACACTTCTCCTTTAAAATGGATGCCCAGTGCTTACAGCCATAGTTCCACAAAATAAGCCCAGTTTTAGGGCACCTGGCACCAGATTAAAAAGGTGATAGAAGCACATAACACAAAACACTAAGTTCCCATAAAATCATTTTGCTTGATCAAAGCTCATCTGTAAGTCTTGAAATGTAACTTTCTTCCAGTAGACTTTTTTGATGGGTGTCACGTGTCCACACTGCTCTGCAACTGAACTTCCTCAGTCAGCTCAGATCTTTCGTCAGCTCAGATCTTTCACCAGCTCCTTTTTGCCCCCCTTCTGCTTCTACTGCTCAGTGACCACAGTGCCTGGTGTCTTCTGGATATCTACTCAGTGCTGACGCTAGCCTCTGTTCTTTCTCTTTCACATGTAYGTCCACCAGATCCAGACCTTTATATTTCTGCTACTGAAGAGTCCCCTCAACTTCAGACACATCCCTTCCCCCCACGTCGCTGTGCAGGGTGCTGCTGAGTACACAGAGCTAGGTCTTCCCACCAGAGTCAGCCATGACTGCAAAGGCCTCCTTGGGAATATCAGCCCTCAGGGCAAGAGAGCATCCATGCAAGACCCTATGAGGACCAATTTCACCTCCCACTGCATCCAGAGAGCAAATACTCCAGCATGGGCACTTGAAGCCAAGGCTTAGCACTTGAGCCAGGCCTCCCAAAAAGCTCAGGACAGTAACAGATATTCAAGGGCTGCTAGAGTATCCAGCTCTTATACTACAGGTTACCTAGCGCATCCTTCAACCAGAGACCATAAAACCTCTGAATACAGCAGAGATTGACTAACAGTGCATTTAGGACTACCATTTCTTTGATGCAGGAGACAGGACAACGAGTAGACCACTGAAGAAAGAGTGGGCACTGGAGGAGGGAAAGCAAGAATGAGAAGAGGAAGGCTCCAACAAGCAGCACTCTGTGAATCCAGAGAGAAACCAAAGATGCCTGGGACCTGCAACCAGCCACAGAAAGGAGACTGCTTGGGGGGAATCTCACTGGGATTACAGAATCGCAGTAGCATAGCTCACATGGCTGGAGTGCTGCAGTGGATGGATAGAGGCTCTTGCAGAAAGCCAGGCTGGGAAGGTGAGAAACATGGGTTTTGAACTATGTAAAGGGCTGCCTGAAACACATGGAGCTTTTCTTGGAACAAGTGACAAACCAGTCAAGAGTTTACAGGTAAGGATCAGAGGCCACACCAACATGGGTGACATTGGGCTACGTGCCTGCTACAGACCTCCTGATCAAGAACAGAAAGTAGATGAAGCCTTCATTAGACAGCTGGAAGAASCTTCATGATTGCAGGCACTGGTACTCGTTGGGGACTATAACTACGCTGATATGTGCTGGTAGGGTAATATAGCCAGGCACAAGTAATCCAGATTTCTGCAGTTTGTTGATAGTTTTCTGATGCAGCTGATATTGACGAGTCTTCTGGATTTCTTATAAGCAAGAAAGAACAAGTTAGGGATGTAAAGGGCTGTAAAGGTCAGCTGCAGCAACCATGAGATTGTGGAGTTTAAAATCCTGAGAGAAGTGAGAAGGATAAACAGTACAATTACAGCTTGGGACTGCAGGAAAGCAGATTCCGACTTGTTCAGGGATCTTCTTGGTAGAATCTCATAGAAGACCGCCCTGGAGGGCCCATGAGAGCTGGCTGATCTTCAAGGACAACCGCCTCAAAGCACAAGAGCGGCCCATTCCTGCTTGCAGAAGTTAAGTAGGCTCAGCAGAAGGCCTGCATGGATGAATAGAGAACTCTTGAGTTCAAACACAAACAGGAAGTATACAGAAGGTGGAAACAGGGGTGGACTTAGTCCCTTAGTCACAGACCCCRTCTCCAGTTAGATCAGATGCTTTGAAGCCTTGCAAATTTCTCCAAGCTGTATTATGTAGACAGTGAGTTTCTTTCCCTCTCCTCAGAAGGAAACTCTTCTGTGGGCTCTGAAGAACTTTAACCAAGGTATAGTTTTGCTTCTGACTAGCAACTGCTGGTAATTATTTGGCTTACTGATGTTCGCATTTGAAACTTGTGTGCGTAGAGCTTTTAGTTTAGGACAGTTTCTGGCCATGATTCCAGTGCTGAGTTTAATATAACAGGTTCTAAAACCCTCTCATCTTAGGAAGAACACCTGTCCTGACTAGGATCTGTCCTAATCTGTCCAGATCCTCTTTAGAGCATGTATCAGAAACATAACACAGATGTAACCTTCACCCATATGTATGGGAAACATCTAAAGCTACTGACAATTCCAGACCTCTCTGTAAAGAGTGGAAACCTGGCCAGACCTGGTCACAGGTACGTGTCACCAAGAGTTTTGCAAGACTGGTCAAGAACAAAGGATTATTACTGCTTTTTTCTTGTTTGTTTTAATTGAACAGTGGCAGGACCCTGATCCTGAATGGACTGATTATCTTTTTGAAAAAAGAGACAAAATCTGTTTGCAGGCTACTTGACAAATTGGCTACATGACCACCACACAGTACTGTGCTCAACTCTCTCTCCTGAATTACTGTTGGCTGGAGTTTCCAAATGTCCTCTGGGATGACAGAGAACAAACACAATGTTGCTTATGCAGCATGTTATATGCAGTGTCTTAATCAGCCAGTCCTGAGTAACAACGTTCAATTTCTCACAAACAGCAGCACAATCTGCTATTCACATACTGGATTTTAGCTTTTACCATTAAAATAAAACCTCCATCTCACCAAAAAATAGACATTTCATGACAGGCAAGGCATATTTTACAAGTCCATTTACTTCCTATTACCTTTGTCCTAGTTAAGGATATATAGATCTTAGCAAACCAAAAACAATAATGGAAAGAGGCAGAAATAGGAAAAGTCTCCCTAAAATAGTAAAAATATCTGTTTCAGAGGCAACTCTTCATGACCAACAGAGGTAGTTAGAGATTTAGTRAAATGTGAATGAACAAGATGCAGTTTCACGATCCATTTAAGTCAACATAAGGCCACACTAAAGCCAAATCCTGCTCTCTTTTTCTACGGTCCCTGCTACCTCCCTCACCAATTCTCACCAAATTCTGCATGAAGCTGAAAAAGATGATTGACCCAATCTAAAAGCTCACTGATGCCAGAAGCGTGTGGGAGGGGAGCTGCTACATCTCCCTTCTCCAGCATGTCTGGCCATGCAGTCAGTCCTGCCTTCTTCCTTGCACCGTCTCTGACTCTTGTTGGGTCTTTGCTGATTCAACTCACTAATGCAGCAGAACGCAATTGTCCTTTTCTCCTGGATTTGTTTTCTACCAAGTCAGTAAATTGAACGAACTCACAGAGAGGGCTGATGAGCCCTACAGCTGGTCAAGGTAAGCAGTATACCCACAAACCAAGCATAAGAAGGACAGACTAAGGAGGGCTAAGAATCCCTCTCTCTTCTCAGCACCCATAAGTTCGCCCTTCCACTTCAGTGAAGATATACCATAAGACTTGAGCAGATGTGTGGGCCTGGCTGTTAACCCATGTAGCTGTTCTAAGAGAARAGACCAAAAGCTTTAGCTGTTAGACAAAAGAAAGAGAGTAAATCCACTTAGTCTCCATTAGGAATTTTTTAGGTGTGGCTATGGCCAATCTTTAAGTCTTTCTATAGAGTGTTTGCACTCTGTACTTCAATGACCTTTAAGTATTATGGGCAGTCATTAGCACTTCTCAGAATAACAATATTAATACCAGAGTGGAGAAGGAAGCAGATCAAACCTGATTGAAGTGAACAGGGTGGAGGAACACAAGTTTCCATGTTTGCTGCTGCTTTGGCTCTCTGAGAGACTCCTTGCATGGAGAATACTTCACCAACAAGAAAAGGGATCCAATCCCATTCCCTCCCCCCCCCCTTTTTTTTTCTTAAGACTCCAATCCCTGCATGGGATGCTAAAACACTAGAAGGGCATTGCCTCTTTCATCTTGCACTCTCCACGCTCCCCTACAGGGACTGAGTACAACTCAGGGCAAACAGAGGCACTGGCAGTGCAACTACGTCTGCCACTTATCAAAAAAAACATGATCCAGTCAAGCAGAAATCAACTGTCACTCCACAGTTCAGCACAATCCCATCAACGGTGGCAGGGTTTGTTTGTTTGTTTTTAGTTTAACTGTCTCACGAAAAACTCCAAGAATTTCTTCCTTTTTTTGGGGGGGGGGGGTGTTACTGTTTCTTGTGTGCTACAGCCAAATGCACCCCTTGTTCCTCTTGTTCCTCTGGAATCACTCCAAATCTGAAATGGAAAGTAGCCTGTCGCTGAGCATTCCTCCTGCAGCCACTGATCAAAGACACTGCCCCGGAGCTCCCAATATTTCAGGCCATTTCCGGGGGGTTACATTTCCCTAAGGATTCTCACTCAATGGGAATGTCAGAAACAAGAACTGAACCCACATCACAATCAGACTTTTTGCAGGCTGAAACCGCATTCAGGCTATTACACAGATTCCATTATACTACCCATCAATTAATGCCTTTTGCAGCACAGCAAAAGCAGGGAGTGTGTTTTTTAATACCTATGGAAATGGCTTTCTCTTCCTGTGGTTGCAATCAGGAAAGCACTTGAGCTAACTGTCCCTTGGCAGAAGTAGCAGGGGATTTCCACGTCCATCTGAAGCACTTGCACAGTTGTCCTCCTCACCGCTTTTGAAGGTATAGCTACATAAGCAAAGCAAGAGGGAGTGCGGATTTACAGCACATCATCTGTTTGATGGGAACTGCCAGGGTGTGCTCTCTTCACGCAGTAATGGCAGATAGACTGGCCTGCTCATGGAAGAGGAGTAAACTGTTTTGCATCAACCATGGGGTAAACTATGCAGCACGTGTGTGCCCCATGGACAACTATCGTGCAGTACAGAAGCTGCTGTTAATCTATGCTTCACCCCATGGCAATTTAAACACTGTGATTGTAACACTGTGRCATCTCTATCAGAAAGTTCTCTCCAGCTGTTTTACAGACGGAGAGTTAAGACCAAGCTCCTTGAATGCTTCTGAAGACTTTGACATCTAAACTGGCCACCACTTTAGGTACTGACTTCACCAACCAAGCATTAGCAGTCATGTGCAGTTGCTGTAAGAAAAGAAAGAAAGAAAGAAAAAAAAAGCAATAGTGCTACTTAAACTGTCAAGCAGTCACTGCCATCCCTGGCAGGAATACGTTGTTCATTCTTACTTTCTGCTCTTTCTTCTTAGTACCAGCACAAGCATTTCTGCGGCTGCACAATGAAATTAATTAACTGATCTGTCTGAAAAAATAATTGTGTTCTTCACTTCCAAACCACTACCCTCACTGGCTCATCCTGACAGCAGGCATTTCCAGGGAAAATTGTGTATTATGCACATATAATGTGTATTATATTATACATATATAACATAAGCAGGTCAAGTATAGAAATACATTGCATACTTGAAACTGAGCTTTACGATGCAGATTTATCTACTAAATTCAGATCATTGCTGGCTCAAACTTTTAGGTCTTCCTGTGAATAAAAACAAAACCATTCTAAAGCTATAGGTTTTGCCATGATATTTCTTCTGGATCAGACATTTTCGTCAAAAAAAAAAAAAAAAAACCTTCACCTGATCATTCCCCTCCTACAGAATTCCTGATCCTACAAACAAGTTGAAATGTAAAGGCAGCAGAGCAGAATCCTGCTTTCACTGAATGAAGTAACAAAAGAACTGGGTTAACAGCAAGAAATCTCTTGTTGTACAGTAAACTTCATGCATAAAACACAAAGCTACTGGAAAATAAGCTACTTTGTGCATAAAGTGGAGACTAGGTTACACAGGTGAGGCTTTGTTTGCCCTGTTTGGAGTAAAATACAGGATAAAGTGCACCTGCTGTTTTAAATAGCTTCTGAACATTCTTAACTTTGTGTTGACGTATCCTCTGAAGTGTCAGTTTAAGAGCACTCCTTGCCTAAATCATGCATTCACTGGGGCAGGAATATCATTTTCTCATATTCTTACTCAGCATAGGATGTAAGGAGAGGACTTAAAAGGGGAAAGAAAGGAGAGCATTAGAAAAAATAAAACTTTTACTATTGAGAACTTAACACTAAGAACAAGCAAGCATTAACACATAATGAGCCAGTTAGGTTCTTGCAAACTCTGCCCATGGGAACAGCCAGAGCATTGCTACTGATTTATCAAACAGGAGGATAAAAGACCCTAAAAATACATAATTATGTACCTATGTAGTCCTGGACATTCAAACAAATAGCCCAGGTTAAAAATAAAGATGGCTTGCTTTCTTYCTCAAAGGAAACTTGCAGCCATGTCAAGCGACTTACAAAGATTGTATTGCTCTGCAGACAAATGGGAACTGTTACATGAAGTTTAACAATTATGCCTTATCTCCACTGCAAAAATCTGACCAGCCCTGAGAAAAAACAGGGAACAATCATGCCAGAACGGGCTCCTTTGACCTCAGTATATACAAATAATCAAAGAACAGATGGACCCTTAGGTGAAGTTTCATTGCAAAAACTGTTACAATGATACACGTTACAACCATCTTCTAAGCACCTACTTCAACAGTAATAGGGTTTTATTGTTGTTTGGTTGTTTTTTTTACAAACTATAGATCTCCAGAGCTTATACTTCAGTGGAAGAGAATATGGGCTTGTATTGGACCTCTTGCTATAGATTTGTTAACTGACTTCCCCCTCCACAAATATGTTCTTCCCTTACTTACAGCTATCATGCCCTCCTGGAAAAGAACTGAACATCATCTTTGGGGCCTTTTTTAGCACAGAGAACACTCCAGGGAGAGGGAACTTGCCTTGTTCTTTGCCTGATCTTGTTAATAAAAGAGTGTCTGACTTTGAAAAGGCTCTAAAAACATTAGACCAAATTTTGGTCTGAGTCATTGAAGGAAGCCTGATTTTAAATGCTGACAGGAGAAAGAAGACAGACAGCTTTTCCAAGAACAGCTGAGCTTTAGACATCATCATGTGAATTCAGGCATTCATAGTTTGAATACATTTTAGCAATGTAAGCTAAAAGGTGGTATGCATTAGGAAAATGTACCTGTTTACTGCCTCCCCCAAGAGCAAAAAGCCATGAAAAGCAGTCAGCCTGGCCTTAGTACCATTACAGATAGCACAGGTAGAGCCTTGTTCTGTTGGTCTTCTCAGACCATCTTTTTGGGGACGATGGTCAAAATGGCTTAGTCCACCTATCGCAGAAGCTAACCTATTTCTATCGTCATCTGAGGGGACATCACCACGTGAGGGGAAGACAGAGACTGATGCTAACCATTTCACCATGCGCTACTCAGTAGTGTGCTCAGTACTGGAAGGCAGCCTGATATTGTGGCAATGAGTGCTGGACAGAAACTGGCTGGGGGAAGGGCAGGAAGAAAGAGAACCCCTCTGCTGAAAAATGTTATCAGCAGGAATCATTTCCCTGACACAGATGGAGACTAAAGACATACAACACAGAAGACTGAATTGTGCTCACAAGCCTGGGATTTAACTGATGGTCAAAACCTGAGTGAAAAAGGGACTATTCCTCTAGCCACATAAGCCTTCTGCACCTGATTAACGCTACTCACGTGTGGAATCCCTCTGCAGGCAGCTAGTTACCCATGTGACTAAAGCYAGACCTTGATTTATCTGCAGCACTACAGATTTATCTTCTTCCTGTCCAGCACTCACTGTGTTAATTCAGTAGTTCAGGTAGGCAAGCCACTCAGTACTTCATCTCTCCTTTTTCTCTCTCACCACATTTTATTCGGTTCTAAAATGAAAAGGGGGGAGAGCATGGGAGGTTAAAGTAAAGTCTGCAGAGGATTTCTCCTCCCCAGATTAGGATTTAATTGTATTCCTAGTGAGACCCTTCTGGTTGCACTTGGTCTTTCAGATGAATGTTTCATCAATATGATTAGAATCACATCCCTCAGTCTAGTCTATTTACACAATCTGTTGTGACAGCTCAGAGTATAGTACTCCCTAAAGGAAATATTAGATACCACCCTATCATTTTATTCAAATCATATTTTGCACTCCACACTATCAGTCTAATGTCATTCTCTCCTGGATTATATATCTGTGATATCCAGGAAGCACTAAAATCCTTCCAATAAGGATTAGATTAATATTTATATTAGCCATCCTCATATTATTACAAACAGGGCCATGGATACTTCCGAGGAGGAAAAGAAGGGGATGTACATACAAAAATTAAAAAGGGGGGGGGGGAGGTACCGGGGGAAATAAAGGTGGGGATCAAAAAACCGACCGCGAACACGCGTGGGTCGCAGCAACCTCTACGCAAGGGCGATGCCGGGGCACCAGCCCGCGGCTCCGGGCGCCTCCCGCAGCCCGGCCGGGCCACCGGCGCCTC